>NC_135955.1:5136281-5338306 GCF_053455715.1 Rhinoraja longicauda | reverse complement strand
AGAGAGAGGAGAGAGAAAGAGAGAGAGAGATAGGTTAATATGAACGCAAACAGATGTGGAGATCCAAACCAACACGGGGGAGTGGTTTACGGGCTGTGATGTGACCAACTGTTCATTGGTGTTTAATCCGCGTCTGTTCCCCGGGTCAGTTGGTTTTTATAATGTTGCTGATTTACTTTCTGGGGGGAAATGTGTTGGAGTGTCCCAGTGGAGCCGCCCCCCTACGTCCCAGTGGAGCCGCCTCTACGTCCCAGTGGAGCCGCCCCCTACGTCCCAGTGGAGCCGCCCTCTACGTCCCAGTGGAGCCGCCCCCCCTCGTCCCAGTGGAGCCGCCCCCCTCGTCCCAGTGGAGCCGCCCCCTACGTCCCAGTGGAGCCGCCCCCTACGTCCCAGTGGAGCCGCCCCCTACGTCCCAGTGGAGCCGCCCCCTACGTCCCAGTGGAGCCGCCCCCTACGTCCCAGTGGAGCCGCCCCCGACGTCCCAGTGGAGCCGCCCCCTGTGTCCCAGTGGGAGCCGCCCCCCTCGTCCCACTGGAGCCGCCCCCCTCGTCCCAGTGGAGCCGCCCCCCTCGTCCCAGTGGAGCCGCCCCCTACGTCCCAGTGGAGCCGCCCCCTGTGTCCCAGTGGAGCCTTTCACTGTGTCCCAGTGGAGCCGCCCCCTCCGTCCCAGTGGAGCCGCCCCCTGTGTCCCAGTGGAGCCGCCCCCTCCGTCCCAGTGGAGCCGCCCCCTACGTGCCAGTGGAGCCGCCCCCTACGTCGCAGTGGAGCCGCCCCCCTCCGTCCCAGTGGAGCCGCCCCCCTGTGTCCCAGTGGAGCCGCCCCCTGTGTCCCAGTGGAGCCGCCCCCTCCGTCCCAGTGGAGCCGCCCCCTACGTGCCAGTGGAGCCGCCCCCTACGTCGCAGTGGAGCCGCCCCCTCCGTCCCAGTGGAGCCGCCCCCCTCCGTCCCAGTGGAGCCGCCCCCTCCGTCCCAGTGGAGCCGCTCCCTGCGAGGACTCATGTCCCCGAGCAACACACTTGGTTCCTTGGCCAATCCCGTCCAATCTCTATCGTCATCTCTTCTCCGTCCACCGATGGGAACAACCTTCCTGTACACCACGTTAAATCCCTCCGTTAGATCTCCTCCGCCCTCAGTGTTCGGGGCTGGAAACCAATCGGCCCCTCCAGCTCGCACCACCGGTCTGTAACATCGCGGCTGATCTGCTGTTAATTCTCTCTCCACATCCCCGCCTGCTCCCGGTAACCTTTCGCCCTCTTGCTTATCGAGAGTCTCACTCTGTTTTATGAAGGGCGGTCTCCATGCGCATTTTCCTCCATTTGCCCCGTCAACCGGTCACCTTCACCACGGGCTCGGTTGGCCAAGAGCGCGCCTCACCACCCACCTTCTGAAGGACACTTTGGCATGGACAATATCCCCACCTTCCCCACTCGCCCCACCCCACCCCACCCATAGACAGACCTGAGCCAAAGTACAAACAGCCGGAGCGCGGACAGAGTGGGAACCGCTACATCGGGAGAGATGACGAGACAAAGAGGAGATAAGAAGGTCAACAATAAAACACCTACTGTAACCCTGGACTGAGACGGAGAGCAGGACGGTGCAGAGACAAACCCGGAGAGAGCGCATCGCCAACACTTCTGTGTGGTGTCCACCTCTCCCACTGCTCTGGGCTGATACTGAAATGCGGAACTTGATCTGTGTATTGCATCACTTGCTGTCAAACGTTGAGGTACTGTTCTGATTATTTATATTTCGTCAGTTCGAGCGGAACTCTGTAATGAGCAAAACACAAGTTACTGGAGGAGCTCAGCGGGTCAAGCTGCATCTCTGAAGGGGAATTGACAGACGGCCTCTGACGTCGAGCCCCGACCCGATATTTCATTTCTCTAGTTTCCCCCAAAGATACAGCTGACCCGTTGATTTACACGAGCATTTTGGTCACAGAGTTACTGACAAAGGCAAGGCAAACGGGGTTTGGACCAACATAACAATCAAGAACAATCCCAATGAACATACAAGTACAAGCCCCGGCACAAAGGAAGCCAGCTGCCGTTGCAGATTGTACTTTGCACAATGTTGGTGCATTTCAATCTACCAGATGTGTGGATCTTGTCAAATGATGCAACTCAACCTGTGCATGACGTTGCATGCAACAGTCTTGTCTGCATTAACGGATGATGTGCGGAGGATGCATGTTCTTTGGGACGACTCTCTTTGGGGATGTAGTGTGTTTTGCTTCTTTAATTACCCGTGAAGTCCTGCAATCCCATCCTACCTGCGACCTCTCTGCTGCACCTCCCATTGGGACAACGGGAACTGTTATTGTACACAATTTGTTTGGGGGCAGCCATTTGTGGTTGAACACTGTTTCATGACCTGCCATCAGCCAACCATTCACACTGATCCCACATTAATCCCATTCAGTCCAATACAGGCTGTATCACACTCCCGGTCACCCGTCATCTCGGTTTGCTTCCAATTATCCCGAGGCTGTGAACAATTGTCCTGGACATTACCGGTTGTTTTTATGAGGAAGTGAATCTAAAGAATGAATCACACGCTGTCAGGCTGCAATGAGAGCGACAGCAGATCTCAGCAAAGCCAAAACCACAGCCACTTATTCACCAACAGCTGAGTTGTTGCTCTCTACCGGATTTCTTTTCTTGACACTGAAATGCAGACGTTGGTCTCATCATTTGCTGCAGAATGTCCCAACATCGCTAAACCAGAACACTGACATTCATCATTGAAAGGGAGCAGGAGGCTGAGCAGAGGGCAAAGTCATTCTCGGAATGAAAGTCACAGCAGCAAACTCCTCCCTTGACTGTCGGGAAGCACTGCAATAAACATCAAGGGTGAAGGATCCAAAAACGTTCACTTCCTCCCAAAGCGAAGCAGTGTGAGACGGACAGGACAGACCGAGAGGAGTAAGTGGACAAGGGTCATTTCAAGCGGAAACGTTGTGTTGGTTTATGCCGAACATAGTGACAAAATGCTGGAGCATCTCTGGATAGAAGGAACGTGTAACGATTCGGGTCGAATCTGAAGAAGGGTCTCCACCCGAAACGTTACCCATTCCTTCTATGCGGAGAAGCTGCCTGTCCCCGCTGAGTTTCTCCAGCATTATGTATCTATCAGCCGACGTCTGAAGTCAGGTCCGGACGCGATACATCTGTTCATTTCCCCCCCACAGATGCTGCCTGGGCCGTGGTGTTCCTCCAGCACTTTGTGTGTTCGCTGACGATTTCAGCATTTGTTGTCCCTTGTGTCGCAGGGCTATCGGCCTGGTGTAATGTGGTGCGGAATGAGGTCTCGTTGCCCAACAAGTCCACAGTGACCATGGAGTATCCACCCGTCGTAATGCGAGTGCCCCCTGAGAAATACAGGGAAAGTCGGAGAGTTCTTCAAGAAGACATTATTAGGAGGGCGAATTGGAAATATCACTAGCAGAGAAGATTAATGAAAATCTCGTTCACCTTAGAAAGTCGGACAAGGAATGCACATTGATCTATTTTGTTAAGTTAAACCAGAGCAAGACTGACGCAGTGAATAAGAGGATCATATGTTCATGTGATTGGAGTAGATTCAGGCTATTGGGCTCATCAAGTCTACTCCGCCGTTCAATCATGCCTGATCTATCTTATCCTCTCAACCCCATTCTCCTGCCTTTTGCCCAAAGTCCTGACACCTGTACTGATGAAGAATCTATCAATCTCTGCCTTCAAAATATCCGTTGACTTGGCCTCCACAGCTTTCGGTGGCAATGAATTCCACTGATTCACCACTCCCTGACTAAATACATTTCTCATCGTCTCCTGTCCTGTTATTCCGAAGCCGTGGCCCCAGCCTCTCCCATTGGTGGAAACATCCTTGTCTGGCGAGTGTTGCAAAACAGAGACCAGGTTGAACAATTACATTGTTGTCGCGGTTGACAGTTAGACACGATGGCGAAAGAAGCGTGTGGCACGCCTGCCGTTATCGGTCAATTCAATACTACAACTGGGAATCATGTGACAGCCGTTCAGGAGTCTGACGATCCAAAGATTTGCGGAGAGTGTGGTCTCTGCGGAAAGCGTAAGTGGGTGGGAATGGGAAGATGTGACTGATGATGGATCGCCGTGAAGGTAGAGAGCAAGGCTTTCATCACTGTACGGTAAATAATAGAAAGCTCTTTAAAGATGTGTTGGAAGATGTTTAAGAAAGGTCACCTATTCCATCTCTCCAGAGATGCGGCCTGACCCGCTGAGTTACTCCAGCATTTTGTGTCTACTCAAGCTGTTTAAAGAGCCGGATCTACGTCCATATGTCAAGCAAACGGTGTTGACCCAAATTAATGCCTTTCAAGAGCAATCCGGATGAACACACGTGCAACTTCCAGCATCAAGGAAGCCGGCTGGTGTAGCAGAATGTACTTTGCACAATGTTGGGGGATAGATTGTGTTCTGCTACTTTACTTCACCAAGATGCCCGGTAATCCCACCCTACCCATGAGTGCGCTCCTGGATCTGCCATTGGGATAACATGACCAATTATTGTGCAATGTTTGGCAGGAGGCAGCCGATTTAAGCTGAATCCCGTAATATCACACGTCTCCCGCATCAGGGCAATTTCATCTCTTTTGTGTCCGAATCCCGTGGACCCAGATTTCCGGCAACCACGCTGACATCTCCAGTCCCCCATCGAACACTGCAACTGGTCGCCGGAGTTTGATCGGGCGGCAATGGGAGGGATCTGTTTCTTTCTGCAGTCAACTACCGCCGGCAGAATCCAATGTTCACTCCCATCCCAGATCCCCTCCTCAATTATTAGGTGACCTGTGCTATCAACAAAATCTCACTCGTGTTTAATTGGCACTTGCCCCATGACATGAAATAATGAAATTGTTGCTGCAACTCCGCAGGCCCGCTCAAGGCAAAGAACAAAACTGCACGTGTGCGTTTGAGGTACGATGTCAGTTATTCTTGTAAACCAAACCACATCAGCGCAAACCACAGTAATGGAACCTCAGTGCAAAGTTCTTCGTGTTTTGACCCTGAGGTCGGCTTCTGGTCTGATGCTGAGCGTGGTGCGGCAGCGTGATTGATGGTTGTGGACGGCTTGATTGCATTCGGGTAAAGTTCTTTTATGGACAGCACGCAATATAAAAAGTGTTCTCTGTACCTCGGTACATGTGACAATAATAACGTAAAGTCAAGTAAAGCAAACTAAACTACGAACGTGTTCTTTAAACAACCGATCACGTTTCTCATGACCCTGCAACTTCTTCTTGGTACTAGCAGTGAGATAAGAGCGTGTGCAGGATGCGGTCGGTGTTTGATAACATTAGCTGTATTGTTGAGCCCACGGTTCACGTAGACCCTTCATGCTGTGCCGTATTTCACTGTTGATGGCTCCCAGCATCTACAACGAGATCGCTGACGCTCTATTGGTCGGAAAGCCAAAGGCCATGGCGATTGGAGCAACAATTTTCGAGAGATGGACAGCACGTCCATGTTGTACGAATACAGGCCCTCCAACCCTCCGAGTATGCCACGAGGGAGATGAGGAAGAAATTATTTAGTCAGAGGGTGGCGAATCTATGGAAGCCCCCGTTGCCCACAGAAGGCTGTGGAGGCCGAAACAATGGATATCTTTAAGGCGGAGATTGTCAGATTCTTGATTAGTCCAGGTGTCAGGGGCTATGGGGAGAAGGCAGGAGAGTGGAGTTGAGAGGAAAATATAGATCAGCCATGATTGAATGGCGGAGTAGACTTGATGGGCTCCTATTACATATTAACATGAGCTTCTGAGGCATCAACCACCCCATTCGCATGAATCCCACATCAACGCCATTCAACCCAATGCAAGCTGTCTCTCACTCCGGGGTGCATGTCATTTCGGGTTGTTTCCATGTATCCTGCGGATGGGAGCTATTTTTCTGGACTTCACGGTTTGTGTGAGGAAGTAAATGTAAAAAATGGCTGTTTGAGATTAAGGCCTGGTGGTCGTCTGAGGGGTCATTGGTCCAAGGATAAGTAGTAGGAGGTGTCTGAGAGTGGTCGCTTGGCTTCAGTCCGGTTGACGTCAGTATTTGAGATTATGGCCTGGTGCTCGTGTGTGGGGAGTTGTCTGAAGAAGGGTTTCGACCCCAAACGTCACGTATTCCTTCTCTCCAGAGATGCTTCCTGACCTGCTGAGTTACTCCAGCATTTTGTGTCTCCCTTCGAAGTAAATGTGAAAAATGAATAAGCCGCTGCATCCTGCAATGAGAGCGATACCTGGGCCCTGCATATCTAAACCTACTGGCGTTTCGTCAGGGACAGCTCAGTTGTTGCTTCCTCGTGTTTTTTTTAAATGTCTGAGAAAGAAATGCAGTAGTTGATTTCTTCATATGTTGCCCAATGTTCAGGCAGCACCAAACCGCAACAGTGACATTCACGACTCAAAGGAAGCAGAAGGCAGAGCAGAGAGCAAATAGTGTAGGGAAATAACTGCAGATGCTGGTACAAATCGAAGGTATCATATCATATCATATATATACAGCCGGAAACAGGCCTTTTCGGCCCTCCAAGTCCGTGCCGCCCAGTGATCCCCGTACATTAACGCTATCCTACAACCCACTAGGGACAATGTTTACATTTACCCAGCCAATTAACCTACATACCTGTACGTCTTTGGAGTATCATAAAGTGCTAGAGCAGCTCAGCAGGTCAGGCAGCATCTAGGAGAGAGGGATTGGGGTCTGAAGAAGGATCTCGACACCAAACGTCGCCCACTCCTTCTTTCTTGAGATGCTGCCTGACCTGCTGAGTTACTCCAGCATTTTGTGATACCAGAGCAGAGAGCAAAGTCATGCTCGGAATTAAAACAACAACAGCAACTTCTGCCTCCATGCGAATGCTTTATTTAATGTGCGAAAGCGCTCTAATGAATTTCGGAGGTCAAGAATCCAAAAACGTTCACTTCCTACCAAACTGAAGCCGTGTGCAACGGACAGGACACACAGAGAGGACTAAGTGGATGATTTTACTTGAGTAGGGAATAACTGCAGATGCTGGTTGAAATCGAAGGTGGACACAAAATGCTGGAGTAACTCAGCGGGTCAGGCAGCAACTCAGGAGAGAAGAAATGGGTGACGTTTCGGGTCGAGACCTTTCTTCCACTGGAGTCTGCACCAACCATTAGCCACCCATGCACACTGATCCCAACGATCCCACATTAATCTCATTTAGTCCAATGTAGACTCTATTTCACTCCCCAGTATATGTCATCTCGATTTGGGTCTATAGACCCTGACGGCGTGAACCCTACTTCTGGACTTTACAGTTTGTGTGAGGAGGTGAATGTATGGAATAATCACCCGTTGTTACGCTGTAACGCCAGCGACGGGGGGGGGGGGGGGGGGGGGGGGGCTCAGCAAAGACAAACCCACATATACTTGTTTACCAATACCTCAGAGCTGTGACGGCCTTCACTTCTTACCGCACTGAAGCAGCGTGAGACAGACAGTGCAAATGGTCACGGAGTGTTTACACGCGAGTGGGGTAACTTAGAGATTTATGTTGGTGCTCCAGCTATTGATAAGCGTGCACATAATCTCTAGAGTAGGGGAATCGAGGAGCAGAGGACATAGGCTTAAGGTGAAGGGGAAAAGATTTAATAGGAATCTGAGGGGTAACTTTTTCACACATCGGGTGGTGGGTGTATGGAACAAGCTGCCAGAGGAGGTAGTTGAGGCTAGGACTATCCCAACGTTTAAGAAACAGTTGGACAGGTACATGGATAGAACAAGTTTGGAGGGATATGGATCAAGCGCAGGCAGGTGGCACTCGTGTAGCTGGGACATTTTGGCCGGTGTGGCCAAGTTGGGTCGAAGGGTATATATCACTCTATGACTCCATGACTCTAAACTGTCTTGTGACGCAACAGAAAAAGACATAAAGTGCTGGAGTAACTCAGCGGGTCAGGTAGCATTTCTGGAGAACATGGATTGGTGACGTTTATGGTCGGGACCCTTCTTCAGTGGGGACATGTCAATGATACAGTTTAGTTGAGAGATGCAGCGCGGAAACAGGCCGAGTCCGCACCGACCAGCGATCCCCGCACACTATCCTGCACAAACGAGAGACACTTTTACATTTATACCAAGCCAATTAACCTACAAGCTTGTATATCTTTGGAGTGTGGGAGGAAACCGAAGATCTTGGGGGGGAGGGGGGTGGCACGTGGTCACAGGGAGAACGTACAAACTCCGCACAAAGAGCACCAGTAGTCTTGAACGAGCTCGGGGCTCTGGCGCTGTAAGCGCTGTAAGGCAACAACGCTGCCCTATAGTGACCAACGTGACAGGAATTAACATTCACAGCATAAATGTTATCCTCTACTAATTAATTGACAAAGATTAACACAGAAGTGCATTGCTATTTGTGCCTTCTATATCTCTCGTTTCTCTTTCCCTTCACTTTCAGCCCGAAGAAGGGTCTCGACCCGAAAAATCATCTATTCCTTTTCTCCAGAGATGCTAGAGGACCCGCGGAGTTACTCCAGCTTTTTGTGCCCACCTGCTATACATGAGATGTTTGTAGTTGACAATACTAATTGCGTTTGTCACCCCTTTCCCTCCTCTAGCGTCTTGTACAGAAACACCGACGCGCCGCTTTGTCAATCCTCACGACCAGATCACTCACCTTTTCACAAATTCTCATTTTTTATTCTGTCCATTGCTGTGGATCACCTGATATAAAACCATGTTATCTATCTTTTCCCAACTATTCTCTCGGCTTGTCCACCTCCCGTTGAATCCTTGTTACCTACTGCTGCGATCTCAACGTCTCACGTAGTCCATGATCATCAGCAAGCCTGTGACGGACACTAACATCGTTCATAAACTCCCCATCTCTCTCTGCTGCACCGACGAACGCATTGGAACTTTTTCTTGCACCGGAACAGAACTCGGCAATTTCATTCATTTCACCATCTCCATCTGTTCACGAATACATTGAACCACCTCTGGCACCTCTCTCCCATTTCATGATCTGCCTCTCTCCCTCTCCCCCTCCCCCCGCTCTCTCACTCTCTCCCCACCCTCTCCCTTTCTCACCCCTCTCTGTCTATCTCTCCTCCTCCACCCCCCATCTCTCTCTCTCTCTCTGCCTCTGTCCCTCCCCCCTCTCTCTCTCTCTGTCTCTCACCCCTCTCTCTGTCTCTCCCCCTCTCTCCGTCCCCCTCTCCCTCCCCCTCTCACACACAACCACACTTTAATGTGTTTATTTGCTGGGTAATTGCGTTAATGTGCCCATAAAATTGCAGCAAGGTCGAATTTCATTGTTCCCTTCCTGGAGCGAATTACATTTAAACACTTATGACTCTGAATTCTGGCTCTTCTGCTCTTCGTTCCCACTTCGCTTCCCCGCCCTTCTCCCGGTATGGAGTGTGCGAGGAAACCGAAGATCTCGGAGAAAACCCACGCGGGGCGAACGTACAAACTCCGTACAGACAGCACCCGTGGGCGGGATCGAACCCCGGTCTCCGGCGCTACAAGCGCTGCAAGGCAGCAACTCTACCGCTGTACCACCGTGACCGCTGTTCAGCTCCCATTGGCACTGAGGGAACTATATGCGCGCACCGCAGCTCTTTGTCCGCGGCACCCACCTCATCGCTTCCCCTCTTTCTTCTCGGCAAACGGAAACATTTCACATTTGTGAGCATCAAATTACATCGGTCGCCATCCTCCCAGCTCCACAACCTCTCTCCTCCCACGCTGTCTTTCTCGCCCTCTCTCATCTCCTTCCCTCCCTCTCTCACCTCCTCCCTCCCTCCCTCCCTCCCTCCCTCCCTCCCTCCCTCCCTCCCTCCCTCCCTCCCTCCCTCCCTCCCTCCCTCCCTCCCTCCCTCCCTCCCTCCCTCCCTCCCTCCCTCCCTCCCTCCCTCCCTCCCTCCCTCCCTCCCTCCCTCCCTCCCTCCCTCCCTCCCTCCCTCCCTCCCTCCCTCCCTCCCTCCCTCCCTCCCTCCCTCCCTCCCTCCCTCCCTCCCTCCCTCCCTCCCTCCCTCCCTCCCTCCCTCCCTCCCTCCCTCCCTCCCTCCCTCCCTCCCTCCCTCCCTCCCTCCCTCCCTCCCTCCCTCCCTCCCTCCCTCCCTCCCTCCCTCCCTCCCTCCCTCCCTCCCTCCCTCCCTCCCTCCCTCCCTCCCTCCCTCCCTCCCTCCCTCCCTCCCTCCCTCCCTCCCTCCCTCCCTCCCTCCCTCCCTCCCTCCCTCCCTCCCTCCCTCCCTCCCTCCCTCCCTCCCTCCCTCCCTCCCTCCCTCCCTCCCTCCCTCCCTCCCTCCCTCCCTCCCTCCCTCCCTCCCTCCCTCCCTCCCTCCCTCCCTCCCCCTCCCTCCCTCCCTCCCTCCCTCCCTCCCTCCCTCCCTCTCCAATTGGTTTGTTGGTGTGGCCAAGTTGCGCCGAAGGGCCTGTTTCCACGCTGTGTCACTCTGACTCATTGGACAAATGCGAAAACACCAAAAGGTAAGCAAGTCAATGTATGGCGGTGCATAAATGGAAACGACAGCCAATAATCCAGAAAATCTGCCAGCCCGGCACCATCTTAGTCTGGGGTGTGCCAGATTAATGCACGCATCTGTGACACCATTAAGTGTTTTACAGTGCCGCATTGAAACATCAGTGACACGGATAAAGATCTACCCTAGAGATACTTAACTAGCCAATGTTTGCAGTTGATACCCCGAGTCACAACCAATGAGTCCAATAGTAAGAATAGATCAGATCGGCGGACAGTTTCAGCGCGGGTAACGTGGGCTGGTAAATATTGCAGTTGGAAAAACTGCGCTTGTCGGCCTCCTGCGCTGGATGATATTCGACCTGCTTCGTGGAAACGATAAGACCGATTAAAACGTGAGATTCACAAACTATTCAACAAAACCACCTTTGACAATTCCGTTAATATCCTGCAGATAATGCGTGAACGGATTTGGATCGAGACTTGAACAAAACTCTCCTGAGTGTAGATTTCGTTGTCAGTGTCGGCGTTGAACAACATTTGACAACAACAACATGAACACTGACCATATTTGGACGCGTAGTGCGATGCACCTGTAAGATTTGAAAAGTTTTCCCTCATTCTGCAATCATCAAAATCAAAGAGCTGCAGTTTGGACATTTTATACGGGACTGGGGCTGATAGCAGAGAAAGGCTGCGGTCAGTTTTTAACTAGGGATGTCACAATCAGTGGGTCCCAAGATGGCCGCGGGACCTCGTGACCAGCCACAAAAGCAAAAACCCCACAGCCCAGTCTCTAGGTTTTCTGCAAAGCCACGGCCAGAACAATAGATGTATATTGGCCGTGCAGAAACCCCCGAAACCAGGTCGAAGTCCAGACACTGGGGCGCTGACATCAGCATGCTTCACAATGCCCCAAGCCGACCTACACAGTTAATCTCGTTAAGGAGGGCACAATAGCCCATAGAAACCTACCTGGCAGGTGATGGGAAACCAGTTAAACCCATCACCTCTTAACGAAAAACAGATTAACAGACCAACTAGCCATCACCGGTACTCCCGGACATAACGCAGAAGAAAGAGAAAACTCGAAACCTATCTTTGAAACAAAGAGATTCCGAGATCTGGCGGGAGATAGGACGGGTCAGGATTAGTATAACTGGCCACGATTTTTGGGTTTTCAAGTCAGGAAAATCTCACGCAAGACACACACGGGAACCGAAGCACAGCACGGTAAAAGAAGGAAGAACGAAAGGAAGAAACTCACGGAGAAGCACGGGTACGCAAGAAACGGAAAACATCGGAGGAAGCAGCACGAACAGCCAGTAACCCCAGTAATAGCCCCATGGTGAGCATGTACCCCGTTCCTGCACATCCTGGACATAGTTTAGTATAGAGGGGAGGGTGGTTTAATTAACGTGGGTGTAAGTGAATATGTGTTGGCCAATTTTACGATGTGTCGTACGTTCCCCATCTTACAGTCAAATATATGTCTTATAGAACATTGCGTTTATGATTCAGAGACAAAGTATTCATGTAATTATGCATATGTTTAATAGAACTGTGTCAAAGTATTCATGTAATTATGCATATGTCTTATAGAACTGTGTCAAAGCATTCATGTACCATAGTCCCAAGCGCTCAATAAAAGCCTTTTCCGTTTAAACCCTGGTCTTCAAACCTGGTCTGGTTGAATTTTCTGCACTATCAACGCTCCTGCATCTAAGTCCAGTGTCTAGAACCGTAGGGGGTGAGTGGGTCGAACCACTCACGGGGAACCAGTGTGCGCGGACTGGTCGAGGGACCAGAGCAAGGCACAGGGACCTTAGGTCGGGCGAAAGCTCGGCGGCGAAACCCCTTACAGATTATGGCGACCACGAAGGGACACTGGCAGCAGGACGATAGGGTGCCAGAAAAGGATTTGAAGACTAGGGACGTAATGGACGAGCGCATTGCGGACTATCTTTTTAGCAAGATAAATATTACCAAACAGTGGATGTGTGATTTATTGGAGGACAAGCGCCCACTGGATGCAGCAATCCGGTGGACGGCTAGCAAAGCCCATAAGAAATCTGTGGAAAAGGGGGACTGGCTGACATGTTACAAAAAGCAGATCCAGCTCTTGGACCGCGTAATTGTGGCACAGGCTACCCTGATCAGGGACCTTCTTGAGGAGGTAGAGAAGAAGGCCGCGGGTGGGCACCAGTTGATTGAGGCTCTGGACTCTTTAAACAAGGAGCGCCGGGTCATGACCAACCGCCACGAGGCCAGGGTAGAGCTGATGGAGTGTCAGATTACTGAGGCTATGCTCAGTGAGGGCAAGCTCAGGGAGCAGTGCACTTCCCTGAGACGCCAGCTGGAGACTCAGGAAGAGAACCTGAAGGGGGTTAGGGCAGCCTACAAAATGGGTTTGGAGGACAGGTCGGAAGGGGCCGACCACGGGGCCTGCCTGCAGGAGATAGAGGGTCTGCGGAGTACTTTAAATAAAGGCTGGTCTATCTAATGAACCCCCCAGCGAGCCAGTCGCTGGCGGTTGCGAAGGTCCCGGTTCCGGTCCCCAGAAAGACCGTGGTGGCTTCGGCCCCCAGACTCCGCGATCCCCCTAGCTACGAGGCATCCTGGGAAAGGGGTAGTGTAAGGGAGAGAGAGGCGGGGGAGCTCCCGGTCGAGGACTCGGAACCAGCGCCCATGTGCTCGGTCCTGGAAACCAGACAGGGACCCACCGCGCTGAATGGGGACGTCGGACCCATTCAAAGCGAGATCGTGGTGCCCCACAGCTCCCAGCAGTTAAGAGCCATGATCGGGCATGTAATGAAATTGTCCGAATCAGGGGACCCTTCGCTGCATTTTAGGGAGGTCGAGCAAACCGCCGCAATGAACGGTTGCGACGAGGGAGAACGGGCAAAAATGTTGCTGTTCTCCCTGGACAGCTCGATCCTCCAATGCCTCTCAGATGAGAGTAAAAGAGGGAACAGGACCTACGATCTCCAAGGGACGAGGTCCTAGAAGTTTTGGGGATGGACGATGAGGGTCCATTTGCCCGATTGGGGAAGACCCTCCAGATGGAGGGAGAACCCGCAAAGGTTTTTGCGGCGCGACTGTGACCAGTGTATCAGAGCAGCTGCCCGCACGTCCCCGCGCGGGATGACCTGGTCGGGAATGGGAGAGCCCAGTGGCTCCGATGTTTGGTGTCAAATAGCCTGGCGGCCGTCAGGGAACAGGCGAAAGCCTGGTCTGATCCCACAAATAGCACGGAGGAGGCGGTTTTGGACCGTCTCACCGTAGGGCATAGAAAAACCCGGAGCACGTCTACCCGACTCGTAAAAGGGAAGGTGCACGTGGCGGAGGCTCCTGCACCGGCCCAAAAGGATTGGCGACAGGAGGGTAACCCTACCGCACAGTCCAAGTGTTTCAGGTGCGGTAAGGTGGGGCACTGGCGGAAGGATTGCAAGGCCCACACCAAGGAAGATAGGGTTGGCGCCACCCTGCGCGCCGATGTCCCAGTTAAGCCCGAGACTATCGAATCGATGATCGAGGTGATGCGGTCCCTCCTGGCCGCACAGGGGAAGGTGCCAGTCGCTACCGGCTCCCCGGGTGCGGGGGGGGGGCACTGGACATTCCCCAATGACATCAGCCCGCGCAGCCCGCCTTTCAAATGGGTTTTGGTCCATTCCGCTGCGGCGGGAGGACCAGTACAAGTTTGCCTTTACCTTTAAAGGGCAAACATGGAACTGCTTGCCACAGGGTTTCCACAACAGCCCCAGCATTTTTCACCAGTGTATGGCGGATAGCCTGAGGGAATTTAGCCAGCGCCACCAGATCGTGCAGTATGTGGACGACCTCCTCCTGTTCACATACACGAAGGAGGAGCACGGTCCACTGCTGGCCAAGCTGCTGGAGCTGCTGACTAGGAAGGGCTTTAAGGTAAACCCGAAAAAGGCACGGATCGGTCTGCCAGAAGTAAAATTCTTGGGTCTGACCATCCGCGCCAGGGAAAGGGCCATAGATAAAGCTAGGAGGGAGTCAGTACAGGAGCTGCCGATTCCCTGCACAGTTACGGGTGTGAGGTCTTTACTGGGACTGACCGGGTATTGCAGAGACTTCATCGAGGACTACGCGGCCACCGCAGCCCCGCTACTCCGACTCCTACACAAGGGAGTGGAGTGGTCTTGGGATGAGCGTTGCCAGGCCGCGTTCGAGAAGTTAAAAGGGGATCTGCAAACCGCACCAGCCTTAGGAGCCATAGATGGGGAGAAAGGGTTTTCTCTGGAGGTGGCAGCCAGTGGGGACAGCCTGAGTGCCGTGCTGCTGCAGGAACGGCACGGTAGGCTGCGACCAGTGGTGCACTCCTCCAGGGTGCTCACCGATGTGGAGAGGAGTTTCTCCAATTGCGAGAGGCACCTTTTAGCCACGCATTGGGCTGTGAAGAGGTTATTAATCTTCACAGGGACCTCTTCCATCACTCTCCTCACCCACCACACACCCACCCAGATGCTTCTGGGTGGAAGGATCAAGGATGGGACTGTCAGCAGCGCCCGCATCGCGCGCTGGACCCTCCTCCTTTCACAGATGGATCTGAAGATTGAAGGTCTGTGCGAGCCAAAGCTCGCGGCAAATTTAATATATCCCGGAACGGCCCATCGGTGTTCCGTGGAGGGGGTTTGGGACGTCGACATAGGTTTACGGGCTGGGATCCATCCCACAGTCCTGGAAATCTATGTGGATGGCTCCAGCACGGTGTCAGCTGGCGAACGACTCACGGGGTGTGGAGTTTATGACCCCGAGGCAGGCATTGCCTTGACGATTAAGCTCCACAGCACCATGAGCGCGCAGCAGGCCGAGCTGTCTGCAGTGGCGTACATCGTTACCCACCCAGATATGTTCCCAACCCGTACACGATCTGCTCGGACAGCATGTTCACATGCAACTCGTGTACCGAGTACCTGGCCTTCTGGTCCCGTCGCTGATACACTTCCTCAGACGGAAGGCCTTTAACAGTTAAGCCCCTGCTAGAGCAGATCTTGGCCGCAGTAGGGGAGAAAGGGGAGGTCTTCATTCACAAGGTGAAGGCCCATTCCGCCACAGAGCCCTAGGGGGAGGGCAACCAGCAGGTGGACGCCCTGGCTAAGGAGGGCGCCCGCAGTGGCATTTTCTGGGACCCCTATGGGCCCAAGCAGATAGCAGCGATCCAGGGTAGGGAGGGAAACGTCGGGTCCCCAAAGGTCACATTGCCTCTGGACCTGAGGACCGTCCAAGCTCAGGATCCTGGTTTAAAAGCCGTCCTCAGAGCGGTTAGTGAGGGCGAGCAGGTAGAGGGTCTCTACAGTAAGGCGGCCCTCTCCGTAAAAGAAGGCATGCTCTTCCATGCCGAACAGTGGGTTGTGCCACAGCAGCACAGGAGGGAGTTCCTCCAGCTGGCACACGAGGGTCCAGGGGCATGGCACCCCGGACCGGAGGTTACGTGGCAGCGGGTAGAACAGGCGGGATAGTGGCCGGGGCTTAGGGACGATGTCCGTGAGTTCTGCGCCAGCTGCCTCGTCTGGAGTGCCAATATCCCAGACCCCTAGAAAAGGAAAGCGCCCATGGGACACGTCAGGAGGGTGGAGAGACCATGGCATTCGATCCAGATCGACTACATCGGGCCTTTGCCCACCACCAAAGGAGGCTATAATTACTGCCTCGTCCTGATAGACGTGTTCTCTAAGTGGGTGGAGGCTTTCCCCTGTAAGACAGCTATGGCACTGGGTACTGCCAAGAACCTGGTCTGGGAGGTGTTCTCACGGTGGGTCTCCCTCGTTTTGTGGAGTCCGACCAAGAGAGTCATTTCACCGGACAGGTGATGCAGAACACCCTCATGCTCCTGGACATTGAGGGGAAGTGGCACGTAGCCCACAATCCCCAGTCATCAGGGATTGTGGAGCGCATGAACAGGACCTTGAAAGAAAGATTGAGGAAGGAGGCCATAGGCTTGCCCCAAAAATGGGCGGAGGTCCTGCCCCTGGTCCTCATGGGGATCAGGGCCAGTCCGTCTAAGAGTACAGGGTATTCCCCGTACGAGCTGATGACTGGCAGGGTTATGCGCACTCCCACCCATGTTCTGGCCCCGGTGCTCACGGAGGGTCAGCTCGAGGAGGTTAAGAGGGACAGGTTTGTCCAGAACCTCTTCGAGCGTCTGAAGCAGGTCCACGGACAGGCGGCTGGGAACATGGGAAGGCAGCATCTGGGCAACAAGCTGTTGCTGGATCTGCTGTTGAAGGGTCTCGACCCGAAACGTCACTCATTCCTCCTCTCCCGAGATGCTGCCTGACCTGCTGAGTTACTCCAGCATTTTGTGAATAAATCAATTTGTACCAGCATCTGCAGTTATTTTCTTATACTACTGGTTGCTCCACTGCGATTTCTCTTCGAGGTATGTCCACTTTGAAGAAGTTCTCCTCCTCTCTTCGACGAGAGTTTAGCAACATGCTCTCTCGCTGCTCCCCCTCTGTGATTTCTCCTGCCCTCCTACTCTACGACCACATCTTGACCCAGACTCGGAAGGGTCTCGACCCGAAACGTCACCCATTCCTCCTCTCCCGTGATGCTGCCTGACCTGCTGAGTTACTCCAGCATTTTGTGAATAAAGCTGTTGCTGGAGCCGTGCAAGCTGCAGGAGTGGGAGGTAGGAGAATTGGTAATGGTTCGGAACTACGCTAGGGTAGGTAGTTTCGAACCACTCTACATGGGTCTCTACAGCATTGTAGATAAAGCCAGCCCCATGGTCTACGCCGTGAAGATGCCCCGGCGGATTAAATGGTTTCACATTAACCAGTGTAAACTATATAAGCCTGGAGCACAGGGGTCAACCACAAGGGCCAGCCCTGGGAGTGGGGACTCACAGCCAAGGATGCAGCAGGCCACGCAGACAGGCAAGGTTGCCTGCGTGAGGGGGGAGGGCATTCTCCAGGAATGGAGAATCTCGCGTTTTGGGTGGGATTCAGACGAGGAAGGGCCTGATCTGCTCGATCAGGGGCTGGATCCCATTATGGAGGAGTCGGAGTCGGAGGGGGACGACAGTAACGTTCTCGACTCAAGCACGAGAAAGGCGGGGGTAGCGGGCGGAGGCTCACCACCTGTAGGTACAGGCTGGGTGAGGTCGGATGCCGCGGGAATACCCAGCACCAAGGGAGCAGAGGGGCCAGTGTCGGCAGCTGCGGGGGGTACCCGAGCTACGACACGGCAGGGACCGGTCCTCTGCAAGGCTGTCCAGGGGGCAGTGTCGAAGGTGACTCTCCGTAGGTCTAGTAGGGAACCCCAACCTAGAAAGTTTTGGCCAGAGGTCAATCACGCCCCGAGGGAGCCAAGTGAGGAGGAGGGAGCTAGCGTTTCAGAGGAGGTTTAGCCCCCGACAGGCAGCGACAGGCTGCGGAGGATCAGAGGTGGGAGACAGCGTGGTGCAGCCGCAGGAGACCACCCGCTGCAGACCTGACAGGGATTAGCTGAGCCGCCCTGGGAAGGCGGCGCTGTACTATATTTTAGATTAGATAAGGATAAGGATAAAGTAATATAGATAAGGATAAGTAATATAGATAAGTTTTGTGGGGATAGTTTTAGATAAAGTTAATGCGTCCAGGATGCAGGTGTGGGGTGCAGGCTGGAGGTCAAGAGACCCGCCCGCAGGGGCATTAACAAAGCCAAGCGCTCCCCAAGAGGCTGGCTATACCATATTTTTATCCGTTTTCTGGAGTGGAAGGAGGCACTCGTATGGTGGATCGTTGCCACGGCGATCGGATGTGGGTGGGACTATTGGGGCCGCACCAAGGACATCATCGTCTACGGCTGCTCCGGGGACACGGCTCCGATCGCGACCGATGGGACTGGAAGGAGAGAAGCGGAGGAGACCGCAGTTCACTTTCATGAAGGCCGGTGGCCGGGGTGGCTGGGATCGAACTCTTCAGAATATTCCAAGCGCCTCAGGCTTTGCTTATCGGGACACTTCGTTATTGTGCCCGAGAGTCAAGATCGTCGCCCAAAGAATAAGCGCCACCGTTGGCAAAAGGATCTGCCTGGTATGCCCGGGTAGGTCCCCGCGAGCAGGCGGTGGTGGCTGAGGAAAACGAGCAGGACAATGGCCAACTCCACTGTTGAGTGGGAGAGACTTAACAGCAACACTCACAGGACTATTTCTGGGACTAATGAACAGTTGAGTGTGTGTTGGGACAAATGGTGGGAACCGGATGAGGGGATCTATATGTGTATGTGGGGTTCGAGGTATCGCTGACGTGCGGGTGGGCGAGCAGGACCCAGCCGCAAGCTGCTAGGAGGATGGGCCCCCCTCCGCAACGAGTGAACTGTGTTTTTTGCATAGTCCTTTTTCAAAATTGTAGAAAGAATGATTGTGTTGAAGGAATGTACAAAATGTATCGTTTTGCTGTTGTTTTGTTTTCATGTCCTACATTAAAGCTGACACCAGTAGGAGGATAGCGGAGGCATCAGCCTGGGACAAGGTGTAAGTGTATATGTCTTACACGAAATGTAAATGTTTGTAATATAGTTTTGCCCGGGACACGGGCACTATAGGTCAGCCTAAAGATGGGGACTGTATATTCGTAATGGGGCACTAGTTAGTTAAAACCTCAGGGGTCTGGATGTGGACAATCGGTAAAACATTGCTCAACCACATTATTTAATTGATTCGATAAGCTGGGGTTATGCAAATCAACAGGAGGGACTGTAAGATTTGAGAAGTTTTCCCTCATTCTGCAATCAACAAAACCAAAGAGCTGCAGTTTGGACATTTTATACGGGACTGGGGCTGATAGCAGAGAAAGGCTGCGCTCAGTTTTTTAACAAGGGATGTCACAATCAGTGGGTCCCAAGATGGCCGCGGGACCTCGTGACCAGCCACAAAAGCAAAAACCCCACAGCCCAGTCTCTAGGTTTTCTGCAAAGCGACGGCCAGAACAATAGATGGATATTGGCCGTGCAGAAACCCGCGAAACCAGGTCGAAGTCCAGACACTGGGGCGCTGACATCCGCATGTTTCACAATGCCCCAAGCCGACCTACACAGTTAATCCCGTTAAGGGGGGCACAATAGCCCATAGAAACCTACCTGGCAGGTGATGGGAAACCAGTTAAACCCATCACTTCTTAACGAAAAACAGATTAACAGACCGTCTAGCCATCACCGGTACTCCCGGACATAACGCAGAACAAAGAGAAAACTCGAAACCTATCTTTGAAACAAAGAGATTCCTAGATCTGGCGGAAGATAGGACGGGTCAGGATTAGTATAACTGGCCACGATTTTTGGGTTTTCAAGTCAGGAAAATCTCACGCAAGACACACACGGGAACCGAAGCACAGCACGGTAAAAGAAGGAAGAACGGAAGGAAGAAACTCACGGAGAAGCACGGGCACGCAAGAAATGGAAAATATCGGAGGAAGCAGCACGAACAGCCAGTAACCCCAGGAATAGCCCCATGGTGAGCATGTACCCCGATCCTGCGCATCCTGGACATAGTTTAGTATAGAGGGGAGGGTGGTTTAATTAACGTGGGTGTAAGTGAATATGTGTTGGCCAATTTTACGATGTGTCGTACGTTCCCCATCTTACAGTCAAATATATGTCTTATAGAACACTGCGTTTACGATTCAGAGACAAAGTATTCATGTAATTATGCATATGTCTAATAGAACTGTGTCAAAGTATTCATGTAATTATGCATATGTCTTATAGAACTGTGTCAAAGCATTCATGTACCATAGTCCCAAGCGCTCAACAAAAGCCTTTTCCGTTTAAACCCTGGTCTTCAAATCTGGTCTGGTTGAATTTTCTACACTATCAACGCTCCTGCATCTAAGTCCAGTGTATAGAACCGTAGGAGGTGAGTGGGTCGAACCACTAACGGGGAACCAGTGTGCGCGGCCTGGTCGAGGGACCAGAGCAAGGCACAGGGACCTTAGGTCGGGCGAAAGCTCGGCGCAGAAACCCCTTACACGCCGAAGGACGGGTTCTATTTGTCAAATGTGTTCAATCAAAAATACTAGTGTGCTCAACTACGAACAATCCTCACGATGCATTGTCACAAGTCGTAGCCCCGTCATTCTCCCTCTCCCCCCCCCCCCCCACACAAAGAATATCTTCTCCATACCGAGTTAGTTGGCATATTGCCAAGATTCAAAAGCTTGAAAGCCCGTACCACCAGACTCAGGGAAAGCTTTTCAGCTGAGATGTCCTTCCATAAGCTAGGGCAGTGCATCTTAAACTGGTGAATGGTTCACTCAAGGGTGAATGAAACTAGTGGGGTGCATGAAGGGTGAATAACTTAATATATATAAAATTATGCACAAGGGAGAAGAAGACGAAAATTACCAAAAACCATATGAAAATTTAGGCAAGGGTAAATGACATTTTGTGATCAAGATTCAAGGGTGAATGAGTTTAAGAAGCACTGAGCTAGAGTACTGCCCGATTCACCTCTATCCCCACTGCGGACATTGAACTTTTTCCATGGAAATGGACACAGAATGCTGGAGAGGCAGCATTTCTGGTGACGTTCGGGTCGAGACCCTTCTTAGGTCTGATGTCTGGGGAGCGGGCGGGACTGTTGGGAGAATTGGGAAGCAATGTTACATACCTGAGTTTGTCCCTGCAGAAAATAATGCGCAGCGTCAACAGGGCAAGGGATTTCAATCCAAGGTAGACGCACACGATCGCATTTGGAGAAACCAGTGTGACTGAAGAGAGAGAGAGAGAGAGAGAGAGAGAGAGAGAGAGAGAGAGAGAGAGAGAGAGAGAGAGAGAGAGAGAGAGAGAGAGAGAGAGAGAGAGAGAGAGAGAGAGAGAGAGAGAGAGAGAGAGAGAGAGAGAGAGAGAGAGAGAGAGAGAGAGAGAGAGAGAGTGATCACACCAGGCGCCGGGAAATGAGTGATCGATAATGTAGACTGATTAATGTCTGCAGATGTGGCGATGAATGTATCACTTACGATAACGCAGCCATTCTCTCAGCTTGTCCACTTACCACTTCATCCGCTTCACATCCTGCTGCCCACTAACACTGGCGCCTCGACCTTTACCATCAGCAGACCAAGAACGTACCCTGGCCCCATTGTCGCAACTCCCTTCTCGCTACAACGATGACTGCATTTTCAAAGACATTTGAACTGAAAAATGGATAGGCAGGGTTTAGACCACTCTGGGCTAAATGTAGGCAAATTTGACTCGTCCAATATGCCAACTATACCAATTCGACCAACGCAATATGCCAACTTGGTATGGAGAAGCTGAACCGAATGGCTTGCATCCCTGCTATGACTCTACGCCTCCATGTTCACTTGGGTCGCCACTAAAACATATCTGCTGTCTCATCATCCCTCTTTCACCACCTGACGATAGCCTATCTAGAGATATCTACTACAAACCCATTGACTACCACAGCGACCTTTACTACACCGAGATCCCTTCTGTCCTTTGCAAGGACGTCGTCGTTTCATTACAGTTCCTCAGTTGCCGTTCCATCAGCTTTGAAGATGTGCCGTTCCACTCCAGTACTTCTGAGAATCCCTCCTTATCCACGAAATGTAGTTTCTCCCTGCATTAGTGGCTGGAAGAGCCGCCTGTGTCAGATCCACTTTTCACAACTCTGTCCACATCTCCCCAGGTACAATCCCCCGCAACCGCCTGTCCCCACACCTCCCCCCTGACCTTCTCCCCAGACGGCGACAGCCCTTCCAGATGAGAGAAGGGTTCATGTGCGTCGCTTGCAAGATCGTACATTGAATTCAGTTCTGTTGACGTGACATCCTCTGCATCGGTGAGTCCAAGCGCAGACAACGTGACTGCTTTGCTGAACAGCTGCACTCTGTGCGCCAGGATCTACTGGATTTCCCGGTTCCAGCCACTTCAGTTTCCCTTCCCATTCGCAATCCGATCTCCCTGCCCATAGCCTTCATCACAGCGCCTTATTTTCCTTTGGGATAGCCTTCAACCGAACGGCATGAACACTGGATCCCCCAGTTTCTGTCAAACACCCATTTCCTTTAGTTCACCTCACCTTCCACTACCCGTCACTGACCCAGGATTTCTTGCCATTCACAACTTTATCTAGTTTATTTTACTCCACCTCCCCTAGCTACTCATCACCAACCCCTCCCTGCTCCAGAAATTCACCCCCTCCCGTACGGTATTTGGCTACATACACACACACGCACACACACACACACACACACAGACACACACACGCACACACAAGCGCACATACAAGCGCGCGCACACACACACACACACACACACACACACACACAAGCGCACACACACACGCACACCGACGCGCGCACACACAAACACGCACACACACACACACGCGCGCGTGCACACACACACACAGACACACACACGCACACACACAAGCGCACATACAAGCGCGCACACACACACACGCACAAAGACGCGCGCACACACAAACACGCACACACACACATAACACACACACACACACACACACACACACACATACACAAAGACACACACACAAGCGCACACACACACGCATACAGACACGCGCACACACAAACACGCACACACACACATAACACAAACACACACACCAGCGCACACACACACACACAAGCGCACACACATAACACACACACACACACACACACACGCACACACACACGCACACACACACACACGCACACACACACACACACACACACACACTAGAGGAACGGTACCACGTTTTCCGTTCGGGTAGCCTTCAACCGAAGGGCATGAAAACTGTATTATTCAAGTTCAGACAAACATCCCTCTCTGGATTTCAACTCAGCTCCCACCACCAACCCCAGCGCCAAGATTGTTTTCCACTGCCAATGGCCGCGTCATCTAACGTATTTCCTCTACTCTATTTCCTCCATGTGTTCATCATCGCCCACCCATCCCCCCCCGGCTCCAGAGCCCCCGCCTGCCCCGATCTACCGGCCATATCCTTCCTTTGCTCCCACGTTTCACTCTCCTCCTCCCTTCCTTATGAGATTCCACTATTTGCGCGCTTTTGTCTTCTCCACTTGTCACCTCCAGCCTCGGTCCCTATCCCCACCTTGGTCTCCTCTCACTGACTCATTAACCGCTCATCCGCCTCCTTCGGGATTTGTTTGTAAGCTCTTACCCTACTCCTAGGGACGGCGTTTGAAGAGGCAGCGTAGACTTGATCTCAAATCTCTGGAATGGGACCTGACTATCATGGGAGTCCGGGGGTGGAAGTTAGTGGAGTGTCTATAACCAGGGAGAAGGTGTTTCGGAAGCTGAAAGGGCTAAAAGTGAATGTCACATGGGCCGGATAAACTGCACGCTGGGATTCTGAAAGAGGCGGTTTCAGAGATTAATTATATTTTAGGAATTAGTAGAGTCAGGAGTGGTCCCAGTTGATTGAAAAATTGCCAATATTACCCCGCTGCGCAAGGCAGAATTGTGGGAACTATAGGCCGGTTAGTCTGACTTCGGTGGTTGGTAAGATTTTAGAGTCCATTATAAAGGATGAGATTACGAAGTGCGCAGACAGTCAAAGGAGAGTGAGCAGATATTGTTTACTAAAATTTTCAGAGAGCCTTTGATAAGGTACCGCACGTTAGGCTGCTTAGAAAGATGAGAGTCTATGGTATCAAAGGCCAGAGATGCTAGCATGGATAGCAAGTTGGCTGCACAGCCGAAGACAAAGAGTTGCAAAAAAGGTTTTTTTTCTGGTTGGCTGCCAGTGACTGGTAGAGTTCTGTAAGGGTCGGTGCTGGGGCCGCTACTCTTCACGTTGTATATTAATGATTTGGACGAGGGGATTGTAACCTTTGTGGCCAAGTTTGCGAATGATACGAAAATATATGGAGGGGCAGGCAGTGTAGAGAAAGCAGGGACTCTGCAGAGGAACGTGGACAGGTTGGGAGAGTGGGCAGAGAAATATAATGTAACACAATATGGAGTCAAGCATTTTGCGAGTAGGAATAAAGGTGTACACTATTTTCTCTTTGGGGTGGAAATCCAGAAATCGGAGGTGCAAAGTGATTTGGGAGTACTGGTGCAGGGTTTCCAAAAAGTTAATCTGCAAGTCCAATCGGTATTAAAGAAAGCAAACTCACTGCCAGCATTTATTTCAGCAGGGTTTGTATGAAAAAAACAACCAGGGATCTAATGCTGAGGCCCTATAATAAGCTGGTAAGGCCGCATTTAGGCCATAACAGAGGAAAGATGTGGTGGCTCAGGAGAGGGACCAGAGGAGGTTTATAAAAATGATCCCGGGAATGAGTGGGTTAATCTATGATGACGGCACTGGGCCCTTATTCGCTGGAATGAGGGGGGACCTCGTTGACTAATACAGAATAATGAAAGGCTTGTACAGAGTAGATGTGGAGAGGATGTTTCCATGAGTGGGAGAGTCTAGAACTAGAGGTTATAGCCTCCGAATTAAAGGGCGTTCTGTTAGGAAGGAGATGAGAAATTTCTTTAGTCAGAGGGTGGTGAATCTGTGGAATTCTTTGCCACATAAAGCTGTAGATGCCAAGTCAGAGGATATTTTTAAGGCAGAGATAAATTCTTGATTAGTACAGGTGTCAGAGGATATGGGGCGAAGGCAGGAGAATGGGGTTAGGAGGGAGAGATAGATCAGCCATGATTGAGTGGCTGAGTCGGCTTGATGGGCCGAATGGCCTTATCGTATTCCTATTCCTTATGCCCTTATGACCTTATGACTTTATGAGGTGAGGCTGCCTCTGCTAAGCCCTATGAGACGGGGTTTCCTGTTCCTGCCCCTCTCCCTCGCTCTCCACCCACGCAGCACACTGCAGAATGTGCCGATTGTTTCTTACCGGCTGTGACACGCAGCTGGACCTCACGCTGCGACAGATGGATAAACGGCGGCTTTACTTTGAGTATGTGGAACAGGGACCATACGGGACGGGGCTAATCAGGGTTTCTGAACTCCACCAGGCACAGGTAGCCGTGACTGTCTTCTGCCATCAGCGGCTCTATCGTGGTTGAGGCGTTTCCCCGCTCTGGGTTCCCGACCAGCTCCAACCGAGTTGCTCCGTTCTCCGCCGCCCAGGATCCATCAGCTTGGGGTCTGAACGAGACGATGCGTCGGTAGGGATTCTTCCTCATCCATGTGACCGCGAGTGGTCCGCGGTTGGGTGCCGGCGGTGGGAACACGCAGGGTAACGTGGCCGAACCCCCCTCAGACCCAGTCACCACTGAGACATTCCCGCAGGGAGCTGAGGGAAGGACAGACACCGGGATGTATCAGCGTTCTGTGGGTGAATCGTCTTGTACCGACCTCTCCCTGTGGGAGTGGGTGGAGGCGGTGCCCAGTGTGGCGCTGACAGTGACGGTCCCAGGGAATGTGGGCCAGAGGGCGCAGGGGACAGGACACATTCAAGGATGGCTCCGGATCTGGGGTCTCTGGCAGCGCGGCTCTCCCTCGGCCCTGCCCTGAGTGGGAGAGAGTGAACGACAGCGAGGGGGAAGGAGAGGGGAGGTGGGAAGAGAAGGGAGAGGGAGGAGAGGGGAGGTGGGAAAGAGGGAGAAGGAGAGGGGTGGGAGAGAGGGAGGAGGGGAGGGGAGGTGGGAAGAGGGGGAGGGGAGGTGGGAGAGAGGGAGGCCAATTCTCTGAATGTATTCAAGAGAGAGCTAGATAGAGCTCTTAAGGATAGCGGAGTCAGAGGGTATGGGGAGAAGGCAGGAACGGGGTACTGATTGAGAATGATCAGTCATGATCACATTAAATGGCGGTGCTGGCTCGAAGTGCCGAATGACCTCCTCCTGCACCTATTGTCTATTGAACCCGCGCCTCCCCGTATCGCAACACTGTTCCCCACGGAGAATTGGTTAGTCCGGGTGTTGGGGTATATGGGGCGAATGCAGGATAATGGGGTTCGGAGGGAGAGATAGATCAGCCATGATTGAATGACGGAATGGAAATAATGGGCTGAACGGCCTAATTCTGCTCCTATCACTTGTGACCATGTGACCATTCAAAGTGAGAGACGGTGTGCACTGCCTTTACTACTGGGCACTTCAGTGTCCATTGCTATTTTAGGTCTGCGATTAAAACGCCAACAAGGTAGTTATCGCCTTCTTATTTCTCCTTCCCCAATCTAACTATATTTGATTGAAGGATGCAGCATGTTAACGGGACGTCGGCTCACCGACTGCAGGCCGCCCATCGATCACCCGTTCACGTTTGTGCTGTTATCTCACTTTCGCAATCACTCTCCACACTTGAGGGGCAATTTACAGAAAGGACAATTAGCCTAGACACTCGCACGTCTTCGGGATGTGGGAGGGAAACCGGAGCACCCGGAACAAACCCACCCGGTCACAGGAAGAACGCGCAAACTTCGCACATACAGACAGCACTGGAGGGCAGGATCGAACCCGGGGTTCTGGCGCTGTGAGGCAGCGGCTTCGTTACCCTCGCTTCGATGTCTGCCCTTTGACAGGATCACAGTTAGGATCAGCGCCTCGTCTCATCCCAGGAGCGTACAATTCTGCGGGTTTCACTGGAGATGGTTCAGGAGGAGGAACCCCGAAACATCGCCGGAGCCTGATCAACATGTATTGATAACAAACGTTTCTGGGTGCCTGTGGTCTGTGGGATCTGAGGAACTACAACCTCGATACATTGGTTCTCACCTTTCACAGACAGGCTTGTTCGAACCACACTTTGAAAATCTCCAATATTGAGCTCCAGGCGGCACCAATACAAATCATCGTCCTTCCGGCTCAGTCGCTCCACCATTATCGAGGCATCTCCCTCTCTGAGGCTCCCCAAGAAGCTGAAGCGACCCCCTCCGGCCTCTTGTGTCACTTCATCGCACCCTGTGCGGCCGGAACCGGGATATGTGCAGTTAAACACAAGGCTGTTATCCCACGTTTCCCCTCTGTACCACAGCACGGAGCCGGTGAGGGTGCGGTCCGTGGGTGGGTGGGTAAATGTACAGGGCAACACAGCGGGGGGGGGGGGGGGGGCTTCCACGGCAGATACCTCAACAGCACCAGAGATTGTACAACCACTGTACGAATAGTCTGCAGAGAGAGGAAGAGAGGGCGAGACGGAGCTCAATAAATCCCGAGTTTCAGACCCACAGTGCGCCTGGGCTGTGGTCACAAGCAGTGGCATCTCACATGAACGAGACTGCTCACGAGGTTTTGCTCACGATTCCAGCACATCCATGTAATTGGAGCGGAATTAGACTGTTCGGCCCACTATTCCGACATTCAATCATCGCTGATCTATCGTTTCATCTCAATCCAATTCTCCAGTCTTCTTCCTATAAACTTTGACACCCACACTTATGAACAACTTAGCTATCTCTGCTTTAAAAATACCCGATGACTTGGCCTCCACTCTCTTATGGCCTCATGGATGAAATCATGTACGGTCTTTGTGCAGCCATATGCAAATTGTCCCACCGTGATCATGTAACATCTATCTGCAATCGTCGAACCGGACCTTGAGAATGTCCGAAGATTCTTAAAAATAATGAAATGCCAGCGAGCCGTGAAATGTGACATGCAGAATATATTAATAATATTCTGTATCGGCTTGGAAAATGGGACAAGGGATACAATGTGATGCTTGTTGTTGAGTCGCTACACTGCAGGATTACCGAGAAAATGGCAGGGCACCGCGGTATGTTAAAAAAAAAAACACTGTGCCCTCTATTGTAGGAGAATTTTGCCCTAACAGTCTGTGACCCATGGCGCTGTGGCCTACAGCGCTATGTTTAAAGCCCTCAGCGCCATGTTTAAAGCCCTCAGCGCCGTGTTTAAAGCCCTCAGCGCTATGTTTAAAGCCCTCAGCGCCATGTTTAAAGCCCTCAGCGCCGTGTTTAAAGCCCTCAGCGCTGTGTTTAAAAACCTCAGCGCTGTTTAAAGCCCATAACGCTATGATTAAAGCCCAGAGCGCTGTGCTTAAAGCCCATGGCGCGATGTTTAAAGCCCATAACGCTATGTTTAAAGCACTCAGCGCTGTTTAAAGCCCAGAGCGCTATGTTTAAAGCACTCAGCGCTGTTTAAAGCCCAGAGCGCTATGTTTACAGCCCATAACGCTATGTTTAAAGCCCAGAGCGCTGTTTAAAGCCCATAACGCCATGTTTAAAGACCAGAGCGCTATGTTTAAAGCCCATGGCGCTATGTTTAAAGTCCCTAACGCTATGTTTAAAGCCCAGAGCGCTATGTTTAAAGCCCATAACGCTGTGTTTAAAGCCCAGAGCGCTGTTAAAACGCCCATAACGCCATGTTTAAAGACCAGAGCGCTATGTTTAAAGCCCATGGCGCTATGTTTAAAGCCCCTAACGCTATGTTTAAAGCCCATGGCGCTATGTTTAAAGCCCCTAACGCTATGTTTAAAGCCCCTAACGCTATGTTTAAAGCCCAGAGCGCTATGTTTAAAGCCCATAACGCTATGTTTAAAGCCCAGAGCGCTATGTTTAAAGCCCATAACGCCATGTTTAAAGACCAGAGCGCTATGTTTAAAGCCCATGGCGCTATGTTTAAAGCCCCTAACGCTATGTTTAAAGCCCAGAGCGCTGTGTTTAAAGCCCATGGCGCTATGTTTAAAGCCCATGGCGCTGTGCTTAAAGCCCATGGCGCTATGTTCAAAGCCCAATGGCGCTATGTTTAAAGCCCATAGCGCATTGTTTAAAGCACAGAGCGCTGTGCTTAAAGCCCATGGCGCTGTGTTTAAAGCCCTCAGCGCTATGTTTAAAGCCCCTAGCGCATTGTTTAAAGCCCAGAGCGCTCTGCTTAAAGCCCATGGCGCTGTGTTTAAAGCCCAGAGCTCTATGTTTAAAGCCCATGGCGCTGTGTTTGAAGCCCAGAGCGCTGTGTTTAATGCCCTCATCGCTGTTTAAAGACCAGGGCGCTGTGTTTGAAGCGCGTTGTTTAAGGCCATAGCGCTGGGAGTGGGGGGGGGGGGGGGGGGGGGGGCGGGGGCTTGCTCGGATACTGTCCCCTGCCATTGATTGTAATTTGAAATTGGGAGCAGCGCTGTAGGCCAGGACTTACCGGTGGTTATTTCAACGACAGATCGGTTAATGTCAAATAACATGGAGGAACCTGTTGCTTTCCTACTCATGAGTTGTCGTAATGATGTGCAAAACCGGAACTGTTGAAATTAGTGGCTGGGTGGAACATATCTCATACTGAACGGGGTTAGAGCCATGGAGCCAGAGAGCCATACAGCATCGGCACACCATGCGCATGCTGACCGTCAGATTCCCATCTACGCTAACTCCACTGACCAGCAGTTGGGCCGTAGCCTTCTGCACCTTATCATATCATGTTCACACGTAGACACCTCTGAAAGGACGGTATTGGTGTCTGCACCAATCTCTCCGTCAGAGGGAGTTTCGAGTGATAATTGACCCGCTTCCAAACACCTTTTGTGTGAATACAACCGAAAGTGCTGGAGGGACAGGCGGCATTTGTGAAAGGAATGGATCGGCGTTACGGGCCGGGATCCTTCTTCAGACTGAGGCGAGGAAACTGAAAAAGAAAGGAGGGCGAGACAAACGCTCTGGCAAGCGACAGATGAATACGGGTAAGAGGATTTGTTTGGTAGATATGGAAAGATCAGTTTCAAATATGGGTTAAAAATTCGCGGGGAAAAGTACAGAGTAAAAAACAGAACTATTAAGAACATTGACTTTCAGGGGGATTTTGGGAAGCAAGTCCTTTTTTCCTCTGGAAGTGGCAGGACATGGGAACAGTGTTGAGGAACGATTGAGACGTTTAGAATGCATGTGGTGGACGCAAGAAACTGCAGATGCTGGAATCAAAAGTTTTTTTAGGTACGTGAAGAGAAAACAAATAGTCAAGGCAAATGTGGGTCCCTTGAAGACAGAAACAGGGGAATTTATTATGGGGAACAAAGAAATGGCAGACGCGTTAAACCGTTACTTTGGATCTGTCTTCACTGAGGAAGATACACACAATCTCCCAAATGTTCTAGGGGCCGGAGAACCTAGGGTGATGGAGGAACTGAAGGAAATCCACATTAGGCAGAAAATGGTTTTGGGTAGACTGATGGGACTGAAGGCTGATAAATCCCCAGGGCCTGATGGTCTGCATCCCAGGGTACTTAAGGAGGTGGCTCTAGAAATAGTGGAAGCATTGGAGGTCATTTTTCCATGTTCTATAGATTCAGGATCAGTTCCTGTGGATTGGAGGATAGCAAATGTTATCCCACTTTTTAAGAAAGGAGGGAGAGAGAAAACGGGTAATTATAGACCAGTTAGTCTGACATCAGTGGTGGGGAAGATGCTGGAGTCAATTATAAAAGACGAAATTGCTGAGCATTTGGATAGCAGTAACAGGATCATTCCGAGTCAGCATGGATTTACGAAGGGGAAATCATGCTTGACAAATCTACTGGAATTTTTTGAGGATGTAACTAGGAAAATTGACAGGGGAGAGTCAGTGGATGTGGTGTACCTCGACTTTCAGAAAGCCTTCGACAAGGTCGCACATAGGAGATTAGTGGGCAAAATTAGGGCACATGGTATTGGGGGTAGGGTACTGACATGGATAGAAAATTGGTTGACAGACAGAAAGCAAAGAGTGGGGATAAATGGGTCCCTTTCGGAATGGGAGGCAGTGACCAGTGGGGTACCGCAAGGTTCGGTGCTGGGACCCCAGCTATTTACGATATATATTAATGACTGAGACGAAGGGATTAAAAGTACCATTAGCAAATTTGCAGATGATACTAAGCTGGGGGGTAGTGTGAATTGTGAGGAAGATGCAATAAGGCTGCAGGGTGACTTGGACAGGTTGTGTGAGTGGGCGGATACATGGCAGATGCAGTTTAATGTAGATAAGTGTGAGGTTATTCACTTTGGAAGTAAGAATAGAAAGGCAGATTATTATCTGAATGGTGTCAAGTTAGGAGGAAGGGGAGTTCAACGAGATCTGGGTGTCCTAGTGCATCAGTCAATGAAAGGAAGCATGCAGGTACAGCAGGCAGTGAAGAAAGCCAATGGAATGTTGGCCTTCGTAACAAGAGGAGTTGAGTATAGGAGCAAAGAGGTCCTTCTACAGTTGTACCGGGCCCTGGTGAGACCGCACCTGGTGTACTGTGTGCAGTTTTGTTCCCCGAATTTGAGGAAGGATATTCTTGCTATGGTGGGCGTGCAGCGTAGGTTCACTAGGTTAATTCCCGGAATGGCGGGACTGTCGTATGTTGAAAGGCTGGAGCGATTGGGCTTGTATACACTGGAATTTAGAAGGATGAGGGGGGATCTTATTGAAACATATAAGATAATTAGGGGATTGGACACATTAGAGGCAGGAAACATGTTCCCAATGTTGGGGGAGTCCAGAAAAAGGGGCCACAGTTTAAGAATAAGGGGTAGGCCATTTAGAACGGAGATGAGGAAGAACTTTTTCAGTCAGAGAGTGGTGAAGGTGTGGAGTTCTCTGCCTCAGAAGGCAGTGGAGGCCAGTTCGTTGGATGCTTTCAAGAGAGAGCTGGATAGAGCTCTTAAGGATAGCGGAGTGAGGGGGTATGGGGAGAAGGCAGGAACGGGGTACTGATTGAGAGTGATCAGCCATGATCGCATTGAATGGCGGTGCTGGCTCGAAGGGCTGAATACGGGTAAGAGGATTTGTTTGGTAGATATGGAAAGATCAGTTTCAAATATGGGTTAAAAATTCGCGGGGAAAAGTACAGAGTAAAAAACAGAACTATTAAGAACATTGACTTCCAGGGGGATTTTGGGAAGCAAGTCCTTTTTTCCTCTGGAAGTGGCAGGACATGGGAACAGTGTTGAGGAACGATTGAGACGTTTAGAATGCATGTGGTGGACGCAAGAAACTGCAGATGCTGGAATCAAAAGTTTTTTTAGGTACGTGAAGAGAAAACAAATAGTCAAGGCAAATGTGGGTCCCTTGAAGACAGAAACAGGGGGATTTATTATGGGGAACAAAGAAATGGCAGACGCGTTAAACCGTTACTTTGGATCTGTCTTCACTGAGGAAGATACACACAATCTCCCAAATGTTCTAGGGGCCGGAGAACCTAGGGTGATGGAGGAACTGAAGGAAATCCACATTAGGCAGAAAATGGTTTTGGGTAGACTGATGGGACTGAAGGCTGATAAATCCCCAGGGCCTGATGGTCTGCATCCCAGGGTACTTAAGGAGGTGGCTCTAGAAATAGTGGAAGCATTGGAGGTCATTTTTCCATGTTCTATAGATTCAGGATCAGTTCCTGTGGATTGGAGGATAGCAAATGTTATCCCACTTTTTAAGAAAGGAGGGAGAGAGAAAACGGGTAATTATAGACCAGTTAGTCTGACATCAGTGGTGGGGAAGATGCTGGAGTCAATTATAAAAGACGAAATTGCTGAGCATTTGGATAGCAGTAACAGGATCATTCCGAGTCAGCATGGATTTACGAAGGGGAAATCATGCTTGACAAATCTACTGGAATTTTTTGAGGATGTAACTAGGAAAATTGACAGGGGAGAGTCAGTGGATTTGGTGTACCTCGACTTTCAGAAAGCCTTCGACAAGGTCCCACATAGGAGATTAGTGGGCAAAATTAGGGCACATGGTATTGGGGGTAGGGTACTGACATGGAAAGAAAATTGGTTGACAGACAGAAAGCAAAGAGTGGGGATAAATGGGTCCCTTTCGGAATGGGAGGCAGTGACCAGTGGGGTACCGCAAGGTTCGGTGCTGGGACCCCAGCTATTTACGATATACATTAATGACTTAGACGAAGGGATTAAAAGTACCATTAGCAAATTTGCAGATGATACTAAGCTGGGGGGTAGTGTGAATTGTGAGGAAGATGCAATAAGGCTGCAGGGTGACTTGGACAGGTTGTGTGAGTGGGCGGATACATGGCAGATGCAGTTTAATGTAAATAAGTGTGAGGTTATTCACTTTGGAAGTATGAATAGAAAGGCAGATTATTATCTGAATGGTGTCAAGTTAGGAGGAAGGGGAGTTCAACGAGATCTGGGTATCCTAGTGCATCAGTCAATGAAAGGAAGCATGCAGGTACAGCAGGCAGTGAAGAAAGCCAATGGAATGTTGGCCTTCGTAACAAGGGGAGTTGAGTATAGGAGCAAAGAGGTCCTTCTACAGTTGTACCGGGCCCTGGTGAGACCGCACCTGGAGTACTGTGTGCAGTTTTGGTCCCCGAATTTGAGGAAGGATATTCTTGCTATGGAGGGCGTGCAGCGTAGGTTCACTAGGTTAATTCCCGGAATGGCGGGACTGTCGTATGTTGAAAGGCTGGAGCGATTGGGCTTGTATACACTGGAATTTAGAAGGATGAGGGGGGATCTTATTGAAACATATAAGATAATTAGGGGATTGGACACATTAGAGGCAGGAAACATGTTCCCAATGTTGGGGGAGTCCAGAACGAGGGGCCACAGTTTAAGAATAAGGGGTAGGCAATTTAGAACGGAGATGAGGAAGAACTTTTTCAGTCAGAGAGTGGTGAAGGTGTGGAATTCTCTGCCTCAGAAGGCAGTGGAGGCCAGTTCGTTGGAAGCTTTCAAGAGAGAGCTGGATAGAGCTCTTAAGGATAGCGGAGTGAGGGGGTATGGGGAGAAGGCAGGAACGGGGTACTGATTGAGAGTGATCAGCCATGATCGCATTGAATGGCGGTGCTGGCTCGAAGGGCTGAATAGCCTACTCCTGCACCTATTGTCTATTGTCTATTGTCTATTGTTTCTCCCACTATCCCGCAAGAGAAGGAAACGATACAAAATGGTGTCAGCTGAAGAAAGAAGATGAGTGAAGTGTAAAGCCACGGCGAGAGATAGCGATGGAAAGAGACGGGGCTGGGAATAGGGGTGGGATAGTGGGCGAAACAGTTTCCAGCATCTGCAGCTCCTTGCAGTGTCCAAGTGAATTAAATCAACCACACCCATTCTAAACATCTCAAGCTTCCCTCAATTCTATGCCCATATGTTATGGGGGAGAAAATGTTCTTCCCCTTCCAGTGGGCTAATGATTTGCATCCCAAGATCCCTCTGCCAATCAATGTACTTAAGAGTTTTGTTTTTTACTCTGTACTTTCCACCCATGTTTCCAACCCATATTTGAAACTGATCTATATCCAACTATATTCCTTTACAACCTTCCTCTCTTCCAATATATATGTATGTGTCATCTTCAAACTTATAGATCAGCCCACTGGACATTTCAGTCCAAACTCTGGGAGAACTACACGAATGGGTAAACATCCGGAGAGATACCGAAAAAACAAAACAGAGGAGGTAATCGGGTCACATGAAACCACTTACTGTGACCCCGGACTGACACAGAGAGCAGGACGGTGCAGAGACAAACCCAGAGAGAGAGCGCATCGCCAACACTTCAGTTCAGTGTCCTCCTCACCCACTGTTGTTAACTTGTTGACACTGAAGTTTAGAAATTATGTCAAGTCTTTCTTCATTTCATGTGAAAAGCTACAGCACGAGGTGCTGCAATTGAGGAATGGTAGGAAGGCATCTCCCTCTGAGCAATGTTGGAGTCACGGCGTGTGAGGGTTACCCTGCAGAGAAGCAGGCACCACGGCCCAGCATATGAACGGCTCTCATTGGATCCCCATCTCTTTTAATCCAATTTACCGGCACTTATAAACAGGAGCAGAATTAGATTAATCGGCCCATCGAGTCTGCTCCGCCATTCAATCATGGTTGACCTATTTTTACTCTCTCAACCGTATTTTCTTGCCTTCTGCCCCATAACATTTGTTTGACGTCTTTACTGTTCATGAACCAAGAGTATTCACGGTGGCGCATCGGTAGAGTTGCTGCCTGACAGCAAATGCAGCGCCGGAGACCCGGGTTCGATACTGACTGCCGGTGCTGTCTGTACGGAGTTTGTACGTTCTCCCCGTGACCTGGTTTTCTCTGAGGTCAAATACGTACAGGTATGTAAGTTAATTGGCTTGGTAAATGTAAAAATTGTCCCTAGTGTGTGTAGGATAATATTAATATGCGGGGATCGCTGTTCCGCGCGGAACCGGTGGGCCGAACGGCCTGTTTCCGCGCTGTATCTCTAAACTAAACTAAACTAAACTAAAACTAAACTTATCAACCTCCGCTTTAAAAATACCCAAATTACGTCCTCCACAGCCGTCTGTGGCAATGGATTCCATAGATTCGCCACCCTCTGACGAAAGACATTGCTGGTTTGTAGCCTTCTCCGGCTTGGTAATTCTAGTGAGCACACTGCAGAAACCGCTTCCGGGTTGTGAGAATACTTGTCTCCACCACCCCCGCAGTCTGTACTGCCTCAATAGCAAGGACGTCCTTCCTCAAATTAGGAGACGAAAACTGCACAAAATACTCCAGGTGTGGTCTTACCATGGCCATGTACAACTGCAGAAGGACTTCTTTACACCTCTATTTAAATCCTCTCATTATGAAGGCCAACATGTCACTAGCTTTCTGCACTGCCTGGTGTACCTGCATGTTTACTTTCAGTCCTTGTTCACCAACAGCTATAACCAACTGTGACCTCACCTCTCACGGCTGTTTATTTCCTGAGCCTGAAATGCAGAATTTCATTTTTTCGTTTACTGCAGAATTCCCAGGAGCTAGATGCCAAACAATAACACCACCATCCATCACCCAAGGAAGCAAACGGCAAGGCAGAGAGCGCAGTTATTCTTGGACCTTAAAGGAACAAATGCAAAGCCTGCCTCCATGTGAATTCCGCTTTTAATAGACAATAGATAATAGGTGCAGGAGGGGGCCATTCGGCCTTTCGAGCCAGGACCGCCATTCAATGTGATCATGGCTAATCATTCACGATCAGCACCCTGTTCCTGCCCTCTCCCCTGACTCCGCCATCTCTAAGAGCTCTATCCACCTGTCTCTTGAAAGGGGTAGGGGGCGGGGTGAGAGGGGGAGGGGGGTTCAATTGATTCAGACAAGTTGGGGGAGAGGGCGAATGAATGACAGATGCACTGCAACGTTGAAAGCGTGAGGCTAAATGCCCAAATGCAGATTGTGACTGAATGTGATGGGTAGCGCAAACAATTAGAGGTGCGACCAGATCGGGTATCCTCGTGCATTGAAAGCAAACATTGGTACGCACTGGTTTGCTAGGAAAGTCAATAGACAATAGACAATAGGGGCAGGAGGAGGCCATTCGGCACTTCGAGCCAGCGCCACCATTCAATGTGATCATGGCTGATCATTCTCAATCAGTACCCCGTTCCTGCCTTCTCCCCATAACCCCCTGACTCCGCTATCCTTAAGAGCTCTATCTAGCTCTCTCCTGAAAGCATTCAGAGAATTGGCCTCCAGTACCTTCTGAGGCAGAGAATTCGACAGATTTACAACTGTCTGACTGAAAAAGTTTTTCCTCATCTCAGTTCTAAATGGCCTACCCCTCATTCTTAAACTGTGGCCCCTGGTTCGGGACTCCCCCAACATTGGGAACATGTTTCCTGCCTCTAACGTGTCCAACCCCTTAATAAACATATATGTTTCAATAAGATCCCATCTCACCCGTCTAAATTCCAGTGTATACAAGCCTAGTCGCTCCAGTCTTTCAACATACGACAGTCCCACCATTTCGGGAATTAACCTAGTAAATCTACGCTGCACGCCCACAATAGCAAGAATATCCCTCCTCAAATTTTGAGACCAAAACTGCACACAGTACTCCAGGTGCGGTCTCACTAGGGCCCTGTACAAGTTCAGAAAGAGCTCTTTGCTCCAATACTCAACTCCTCTTGTTATGAAGGCCAACATTCCATTGGCTTTCTTCACTGCCTGCTGTACCTGCATGCTTCCTTTCAGTAACTGATGCACTAGGACACCCAGATCACATTGTACGTCCACTTTTCCTAACTTACCACCAATCAGATAATAATCTGGCTTCCTATTCTTACCACCAAAGTGGATAACCCCACATTTTTCCACATTAAACTGCATCTATCATGCATCCGTCCACTCTCACAACCTGTCCAGGTCGCTCTGCAACCTCACAGCATCTTCCTCACATTTCACACTGCCACCCAGCTTCATGTCATCTGCAAATTTGCTAATGTTACTTTTGATCCCTACATCCAAGTCATTAATATATATTGTAAATAGCTGCGGTCCTAGCACCGAGCCTTGCGGTACCCCACTAGTCACTGCCTGCCATTCTGAAAGGGACCATTTATCCCCACTCTTTGCTTTCTGTCTGTCAACCAATTTTCTATCCAAATCAGGACCCTACCCCCAATACCGTGTGCTCTAATTATGCCCACTAATTTCCTATGTGGGACCTTCTCGAGGGCTTTTTGAAAGTCAAGGTACACTACATCCACCGGCTCTCCCCTGTCCATTTTCCTAGTTACGTCGTCAAAAAATTCCAGAAGATTAGTCAAGCATGATTTCTCCTTCGTAAATCCATGCTGACTCGGAACGATCCTGTAACTGCTATCCAAATGCCCCGTAATTTCGTCTTTTATAATTGACTCCAGCATCTACCCCACCACTGATATCAGACTAACTGGTCTATAATTTCATGTTTTCTCTCTCCCTCCTTTCTTAAAAAGTGGGATAACATTAGCTACCCTCCAATCCACAGGAACTGATCCTGAATCTATAGAACATTGGAAAATGATCAGCAAACAGGCCCATGATTTCTGGAGCTACCTCCTTAACTACCCTGGGATGCAGATCATCAGGCCCTGGGGATTTATCAGCCTCCGGTCCCGTCAGTCTACGCAAGACCATTTCCTGCCTAATGTGAATTTCCTTCAGTTCCTCCGCCACCCTAGGACCTCTGGCCACTAGCACATCTGGGAGGTTGTTTGTATCTACCTTAGTGAAGACAGATCCAAAGTACCGGTTCAACTCGTCTGTCATTTCCTTGTTCTTCATAATGAATTCCCCTGCTTCTGTCTTTAACGGACCCACATTTCCCTTAACTATTTTTTTTCCTCCGAGGAGGGACAAACCACAAACCGGCGACAGGGTTTTGGGCGCCCAAGGCTCATCGATGCGCGAGGGCAACGAAGGCTATCCTATCTGGTCCGAACCGACAGATGGTCGACTGTGGCACAAGTCACAGAAAATTTTAATGGTGGTCAGGGGAGGAATGTGTCACAATACACAGTGCATCGCACACTGCTGCGTATGGGGCTGCACAAGGAAGACCAACAGCATATTAGGTAGGCGGTCATAATAATTTGCTCATCACGTCATCATGTTTTGGCTGATCGGTGTAATATTGTATAGGAAAGAACTGCAGATTCTGGTTTAATCGAAGGTAGACACTAAATGCTGGAATAACTCAGCGGGACAGGCAGCCTCTCTGGAGGGGTGGAATAGGTGACGTTTCCGGTCGAGAGCTTTTTCAGACTGATGTCAGTGGAGTGGGTGGGACAGAGATAGATTGTAGTTGGAGACAGTAAGCCTGGTGAGAGAACTTGGGTAGGGGATGGGATGGAGAGAGATGGAAAGCAAGGGCTATTTGAAGTTAGAAAAGTCAATGTTCATACCGCTGGGGTGTTGACTACCCAAGTGAAATATGAGGTGCTGTTCCTGCAATTTGCGCTGGGCCTCACTCTGACAATGGAGGAGTCCCTGGACAGAAAGGTCAAAAGGGGGATGGGAGGGGGAGTTAACTTGCTGAGCAACCGGGAGATCAGGTTGGTCAAGACGGACTGAGCGGATGTGTTCAGCGAAACCATCGCTGAGCCTGCGCTTGGTCTCGCCGATGTAGAGAAGTTGACACCTGTAACAGCGGATACAGTAGATGAGATTGGAGGAGCTGCAGGTAAACCTCTGCCTCACACGACTAGACTGTCGGAATCCTTGGATGGAGTCGAGGGAGGAGGTAAATGGACAGGTGTTGCATCTCCTGCGGTTGCAAGGGAAAGTACCTGGGGAGGCGGTGGTTTGGTTGGGAAGAGACGAGTTGACCAGGGAGTTGCGGGGGGACCGGTCTCTACAGAAAGGATAACGGGCTGGAGATGGAAAGATGTGTCTAGTAGTGGGATCCCGTTGGAGGAGGCGAAAGTGTTGGACCACTATTTGCTATATGCGACGGCTGATGGGATGGAAGGTGAGGACAAGGGGGACTCTGTCCTTGTTGCGAATGGAGGGAGGGGGAGCAAGGGCGGAGCTGCGAGATATCGAGGAGGTCCTAGTGAGAGCCTAATCTAATATGGAAGAGGGGAATCCCGTTTCCTAAAGAACGAGGGAATGAATGAATGAATGAATGAATGAATGAATGAATGAATGAATGAATGAATAGGTTTATTGGCCAAGTATGTACAAGGAATGTATCTTGCTGCTCCGCTCGCAAGTAACAATGCGAACATACAGTAAACAATTCACAATAAAGCATAACACATTAAAATATTAAGAATACAGTATTACAGTTTAAACATGAGAATGAAATAAACCACAGCAAAAGGAGGCTACAGAATTTTGGTTATTGAGTAGAGCTACTACTTGCAGAATAAAAGCTGTTTTATATCTGGCTGTGGCGGCTTTGACAGTCCGGAGACGCCTACCAGAGGGAAGTTCTTCAAAGAGTTTATGGCCAGGGCGAGAGGGGTCAGAGATGATCTTGCCCGCCTGCTTCTTGATCCTTGCCGTTCACAGTTCGTCATTGGGGGGAAGGTTGCAGCCACCAACCTTCTCAGCTGGTCGAATAATTTGCTGCAGCCTCCGGATGTCGTGCTTGGTGGCTGAGCCAAACCAGACCATGATGGAGAAGGTGAGGACAGACTCTACGATGGCAGTACAGAATTGGACCATAATTGCCTGTGGCAGATTGTGTTTCATCAGCTGCTGCAGGAAGTACATCCTCTGTTGGGCCTTTTTGACTGTGGAGTCAATGGTGGCCTCCCATTTAAGGTCCCTGGAGATGATGGCTCCAAGGAACGTAAATGACTCCACAGATGTGACTGTGGTGTTGTAAATGGTGAGTGGGGGGAGGGGAGGAGGAGCTCTTCTAAAGTCTACGTAGTGTAAAAAAATAACTGCAGATGCTGGTACAAATCGAAGGTATTTATTTCACAAAATGCTGGAGTAACTCAGCAGGTCAGGCAGCATCTCAGGAGAGAAGGAATGGTGACATTTCGGGTCGAGATCCTTCTTCAGACTTTTAGTCACGAAACGTTACCCATTCCTTCTCTCCTGAGATGCTGCCTGACCTCCTAAAGTCTACAATCAGTTCCACTGTCTGAAGAACATTGAGCTTCAGGTTGTTGCCAGTCAGAAAAGGTCGGGAACAGAGTAAGGAAGACCGTTGGCTGAGAGCAAAGTAAGTGTTAATTGCTTTATGTAAAGGCAGTTTAAAAAGAGCGCCAAGAGTCCGTTTGTAGTCAGTCAGAAAAGTGCATGACTGCAAGTTTGTCAGGAAGGCTTTATAGAAGTGAGTACCTGGATTGGTTGATCAATTAAAGTAGAAGTTTGATAAATTGGCTAATTAAGTAATTTAGTGATTGGTATAAGCAAGACTTGCGCAAGGGGTGCAGCCCTGTCCGGGTGCCCTCTGAGAAGAGTGCGAGTATTTGGCTGCAAGTCTTCGGCGAGGAGGTTGAGGTGAGGAGGTTACACTTGTTTTTGCGCCTGAATTGTTTTTGACTTCACTGAAGTAATGGCGGACAAGTTGGTGCAGTGTGTTTCCTGCAGGATGTGGGAAGGTAGGGATACCGCTGGAGCTTCTAGGAGCTACACCTGCAAGAACTGTGTCCAGGTGCGGCTCCTGAATGGACGTGTGGCGGAGTTGGAAAGGCAGATGGAAGACCTCAGGGCCATCCGGGAATGCGAGAGTTTCCTGGACAGGACCTACTGTGAGGCTGTCACGGCAAGGGTTCAGGTCGAGCGAAGGTGGGAGACCGTTTCAGGGGGAAGCAAACGTGGACTACAGGAGACCCCGGTGGCTGTGCCTATTGTAAACAGGTACACCCTCTTGGGAGCTGATGGGGCAGAAGACGCTTCCAGTCCCAGCGGCGGACGTGTTGGCAGATCTAACCTAGGCAAGGAAACTCGACCGGTGAGACCGAAGTCTGGAAGAGCCATAGTAGTGGGTGACACCATTGTCCGAGGTACGGACAGTAGATTCTGTGGCGACAGGCGGGACTCGAGGATGGTCTGTTGCCTCCCTGGTGCCAGGGTTCAGAACATCCTAGCGAGGGAAGGTGATCAACCGGAAGTAGTTGTGCATGTGGGCACGAACGACGTCGGGAGGAAGAGGAAGGAGATACTGCGAAGTGAGTTTAGAGAGTTATGAAGAAGACTTAGAAGCAGGACGTCGAAGGTGGTTAGCTCTGGACTGCTACCTGTACCTCGTCCTAGTGAGGGCAGGAATAGAGAGATCGGGGATATGAATGTATGGCTGAGGGGCTGGTGCAGGGAGCAGGGATTTAGATTTCTATACAACTGGGATCTCTTATGGGGTAGGGGTGACCTGTACAAAAGGTATGGGTTACACCTTAACAGCAGGGGGGGGGCAACATTCTGGCAGGTAGGTTTGCTAGTGCTACAAGTGTGGCTTTAAACTAAGTAGTGGGGGGGAGGGGTTGACAAACTGGGAATATGGAGATGGAGTTATAGGGGAAGCAAATACAGGAGAAATTACAAAGGACTCTCGAATGAATGGGGAGGGAAGTTCTAGAAGGGATAAGAGAGTAAGGTCAGGGCCAATTGTGACCGGTGTGAGAGGGGAGGTGAATACGGAAATTAAAGTGTTGTAGTTAAATGCGCGAAGTATAAGAAATAAAGTGGATGAGCTTGAGACTCAGTTAGACATTGGCAAGTATGATGTTGCGGGAATCACTGAGACATGGCTACAAGAGGACCAGGGAAGGGAACTGAATATTCAGGGGTACACAACATGTAGAAAAGGCAGACAGGTGGGCAGGGGGGGTGGGGTCGCTCTGTTGGCGAGGCATGATATTCACTCCCTTGCAAGGGGTGACATAGAATCAGGAGATGTAGAATCAGTATGGGTAGAAATGAGGAATTGTAAGGGTAAAAAGACCCTAATGGGAGTTATCTACAGGCCCCCAAACAGTAGCCTCGACATAGGGTGCAAGTTGAATGAGGAGCTACAATTGGCATGTCTCAAATGTAATGCTACGGTGGTTAAGGGAGATTTCAACATGCAGGTAGACTGGGAAAATCAGGTTGGTAACGGACCCAAGAAAAGAGTGTTTGTGGAGTGTCTCTGAGATGGATTCTTAGAACAGCTTGTACTGGAGCCTACTAGGGAGAAGGCAATTCTGTATTTAGTAATGTGTAATGAACCTGATCTAATAAGGGGACGCGAGGTAAAAGAGCCATTAGGATGCAGTGATCACAATATGATACGTTTTACTCTACAAATGGAGAGGGAGAAGGGAAAATCGGAAGTGTCAGTATTACAGTATACCAAAGGGGATTACAGAGGCATGAGGCAGGAGCTGGCCAGAATTGACTGGAAGGAGTCCCTCGCAGGGAAGACGGTGGAACAGCAATGGCAGGTATTCCTGGGAATAAAGCAGAAGTTGCAGGATGTGGCGTTCCCTGGGTATCAGGCCACTCCTTGGGTCAGCCCCCTCGTCACTTGACGGACAGGCGTAAGGGGTTAAAAGTCAGGCCGTTGGGAGGTGTGGTTCATCCCTAGGTGGACTACGCTGTGAGCAGGAGCTCACAGCCTAATAAAGACCGTTAACTAAACCTGCCTAGCGTCCTGCCTTTTCTCTGGCCTCCGCCAGGCCACTACACTGGTGACCTCGACATTCATCACGCGTCGTGATGTCTCGCAGTAATGCGCAACCCGGTCCTGCCAACCTCGATGCCGTCTCCCTCAAACTCCCGACCCTGTGGACCGAAGAGCCTGAGGTCTGGTTCCTGCAGGCAGAGGCACAGTTTGCTGTGCGAGGCCTGGCCGTGGACGAGACCAAATAATTCTACGTCGTCGGCGCCCTGGACCAGGAGATGACCGCCCCACCCCCCCGCGGCTAACAAATATGCGGGCCTCAAAGACCTCCTTATCAGGAGGTTCGGCCTCAGCGAGGCCGAGCGGGCAGCTCGAATTATGAGCAAGGAGGGCCTCGGGGACCGACGGCCGTCGGCCCTTCTGGAGGACATGCTCGCCCTTATGGGCGGCCACGAGCCCTGTTTCCTATTTAAATACGCCTACCTTCGGTAGCTTCCAGCTGACCTCCGCTCGCAGCTCGCCGGGGACCCGTTCACCGACACGCAGGGGCTGGGCGAGCGCGCTGACAAGCTCTGGATGTCCCGTCGGGAGGACCTGGACGCGCTGGCCGTCTTTTCCGCGGCGTCGGGAGGCGCACAGCAATCCGGGGCCGCCGTCGACCCCGTTTGAAGGCGACCTCCGCGGCGAAATCCGGCCGCCATCGGGCACTCCGGTGCAGGCACGTCCTTTTCGCACGGCCCGCCGGCAGTTCAGTCAGACGCCACCAGAGGTCGTTGGTGGTCGGCCCAGGCAGCACCACCTCCAATACCGCTGGAGACCACCGGAGGTCGCTGGTGGGCATCCCAGTCCGCACCACCAGCAGAGGGGGCTGGTGCTATTATCACCGTCGCTGGGGACCGAATGCGAAGCAATGTCGCCTACCTTGTGCCTTTCCGGGAAACGCAAGGGCCGGCCGTCAGTGATTCCTTCGGCGGCCGGCCAGATCCATCGCGTGTTCGTTCGGGATCGCCGCACCGGGGGTCGGTTCCTCGTGGACACTGGAGCAGAGGTGAGCGTCCTACCTCCTTCCACCGCCGATATCCATGCGGGCAAACGCGGCCCCCTCCTCACTGCGGCGAACGGGAGCCCCATCAACACTTACGTGGTTCGCAAGCTCGCCCTTAACTTCGGCGACAGCTGGTTCACATGGGGGTTCGTCATCGCCGATGTTTCGCAGCCGCTGCTGGGCGCCGACTTCCTGCGGGCTCATTCCATGCTCGTGGATGTCAGGCGGCAGCGCCTGGTGCACTCCAGCACGCTGGATTCGGTCTCCCCCAATGTGGTCGATCGCTTCATGCGGTGGCCGGAGGTCATTCCGCTGGCGGCACCTGCGCTCGGGCCTTGCCGGCGCACTGGATCGCCCGGTTCGGGTGCCAATGGACATTACATCCGACCGGGGGCCGCAGTTCACTTCGGAACTGTGGTCGGCCATGGCACGCCTCTTGGGTGTCCGCCTACACCACACTACGGCGTACCATCCACAGGCGACCGATTTGGTGCAACGTTTTGACCGCCAGCTGAAGGCTGCCCTGAAGGCTCGGCTCACTGACCCAGACTGGGTGGACGCCCTGCCGTGGGTTTTGCTTGGCATCCGCACCGCACCCAAAGAGGACTTGGCTTCCTCCTCCGCCGAGTTGGTGTACGGGGCCCCTTTGACGGTTCCCGGGGAGTTCATCGCACCGGCGCAGGGTCGAGTGGAGCAGCCTTCGGACGCCCTGCAACGTCTTCGGCAGATGGTGGGCAGGCTGGCACCTGTGCCAACGTCGCGTTATGGCACCTTCCATCCACACGTCCCTGCCGCTCTGGAGGACTGCCAGTTTGTGTTCCTGCGCAGGGACGCTCACCGATCACCTCTCCAGCGGCCGTACGAGGGCCCCTTCCGGGTCCTGCAACACGGCTCGGCCACATTTGTTCTGGACATGGGGGGTCGCAGCGAGACTGTTTCGGTCGCACGGCTGAAGCCGGCACACGTGGACATTGATCGGCCGGTGCCGGTTGTGCAGCCCCGCCCGCGCAGTCGCCCCCCATCCACGTTACCCCGCCAGTGTCTGCTACGACCCCTCCACCTGTCGGTCGGTCGCCGGTCCCTGCGCCGGTTGTGGTGCGCACCCGGGCTGGTCGCCTCGTGCTCCCTTCTGTCCGCTTTGTACCTCCGGTTCTTGGGGGGGGTCCTGTGGCGGTCCCTGGGGATCAGGCCACTCCTTGGGTCAGCCCGCTCGTCAATTGACGGACAGGCGTGAGGGGTTAAAGGTCAGCCCGTTGGGTGGTGTGGTTCAACCCTAGGTGGACTACGCTGTGAGCAGGAGCTCACAGCCTAATAAAGACCGTTAACTAAACATGCCTGGCGTCCTGCCTTTTCTCTGGCCTCCGCCAGGCCACTACAAGGATCAATTTATCCCAAAGAGGAGGAAAGATTCCAAGGGGAGTAAGAGACACCCGTGGCTGACAAGGGAAGTCAAGGACAACATAAAAATAAAAGAGCAGAAGTACAACAAAGCAAAGAAGAGTGGGAAGCCAAAGGATTGGGACTCTTTTAAAGAGCAACAGAAGATGACTAAGAAGGCAATACGGGGAGAAAAGATGAGGTACGAGGGTAAACTAGCCAATAATATGAAGGAGGATAGTAAAAGCTTTTTTAGGTATGTAAAGAGGAAAAAAATAGTCAAGGCAAATGTGGGTCCCTTGAAGACAGAAACGGGGGGGGGGGGTTATTATGGGAAACAAGGAAATGGCAGACGAGTTGAACCGGTACTTTGGATCTGTCTTCACTAAGGAAGATACAAGCAATCTCCCAGATGTTCTAGTGGGCAGAGATCCTAGGGGGAAGGAGGAACTGAAGGAAATCCACATTAGGCAGGAAATGTTGTTGGGTAGACTGATGGGACTGAAGGCTGATAAATCCCCAGGGCCTGATGGTCTGCATCCCAGGGTACTTAAGGAGGTGGCGCTAGAAATTGTGGACGCATTGGTGATAATTTTCCAAAGTTCTATAGATTCAGGATCCGTTCCTGTGGATTGGAGGATAGCTAATGTTGTCCCACTTTTTAAGAAAGGAGGGAGAGAGAAAACGGGAAATTATAGACCAGTTAGTCTGACATTAGTGGTGGGGAAGTTGCTGGAGTCAATTATAAAAGACGAAATTACGGAGCATTTGGATAGTAGTAACAGGATTGTTCCGAGTCAGAATGGTTTTACGATGGGGAAATCATGCTTGACTAATCTTCTGGAATTCTTTGAGGATGTAACCAGGAAAATTGACAGGGGAGAGCCGTTGGATGTGGTGTACCTTGACTTTCAGAAAGCCTTTGACAAGATTCCACATAGGAGATTAGTGGGCAAAGTTAGAGCACATGGTACTGGAGGTAGGGTACTGACATGGATAGAAAATTGGTTGACAGACAGAAAGCAAAGAGTGGGGATAAATGGGCCCGTTTTAGAATGGCAGGCAGTAACTAGTGGTGTACCGCAAGGCTCGGTGCTGGGACCGCAGCTATTTACAATATACATTAATGACTTGGATGAAGGGATTAAAAGTACCATTAGCAAATTTATAGATGATACAAAGCTGGGTGGTAGTGTGAACTGTGAGGAAGATGCTATGAGGTTGCAGGGTGACTTGGACAGGTTGTATGAGTGGGCGGATGCATGGCAGATGCTGTTTAATGTGGATAAGTGTGAGGTTATCCACTTTGGTGATAAGAATAGGAAGGCTAAGAATGAGGGGTAGGCTATTTAGAACTGAAATGAGGAAAAACTTTTTCAGTCAGACAGTTGTAAATCTGTCGAATTCTCTGCCTCAGAAGGCAGTGGAGGCCAATTCTCTGAATGATTTCAAGAGAGAGCTAGATAGAGCTCTTAAGGATAGCGGAGTCAGGGGGTATGGGGAAAAGGCAGGAACGGGGTACTGATTGAGAATGATCATCCATCATCACATTGAATGGCGGTGCTGGCTCGAAGGGCCGAATGGCCTGCTACTGTACCTATTGTTTATTGTCTATTGACACGAGGACGCCAGCCGTCTCACTTCCTGTCTGTAGGCAGGATGACCTAGTACGGGAACCCTCATCCTGGGCGCGAATGCGACGTAGATGGAGGATTTGGGGGTAGGGGATAGTCTCTACTGGCAGCAGGGTGGGAAGAAGTGTAGTCTAGATAGCTATGGTAGTCAGTAGGTTTTTAGTAGAAACTGACTCCCATAGTACTGACTGTTTTGTACTGACTAATTTGTACTGTCATCCTCATCCTAACAGCGCAACTTTCTGCACAACGAACTCCGTTGATCAGCAACCTGATAGTGCGGTGTTGATGGTTGAGATAAAAAGACTGGTTAGACTGGGATGTCTCAAGTGTTTGAATCACTTTCTAAAGCACACGGAATGTCTCCATTAATTGAATTTCAGTTACTTTCAATCCATTGATTATTGTCACAAGGACCTAGTTTAGGTACAGAGAAATTATTTGTTTTTGCATACAACACACAAAGTGCGCAATGAGTCGCCACGTATCTGGCGCCGACAATGTTACAAAAGTACTCATTACAGTCCTGATCATCCCTTTTTCGTCTCAGAGCACCCAGCCCCGCCGGGTCCCTCTTTCGTCTTGCCCAGCCACCCCCCCCGCACCCACACATCACCTCCTTCGCCGGATCTACCTTTGTTGTTGACGGCACCTCCCTTCAGCGCTCTCTCTCTCTCTCTATATATATATATATATATGTACGAGTTTTCACAACAACTCAAGAAAATGGGAACAGAAGACAAGTTGCACGGTCGAGTGTGTTACGTAAAATGAGTACATTTGTTATTTTATTTGTAGTGTTTCCCATGGTGAAGGCTGGGGCAGAAGATTATTCACCACACTTCCTTGTCGTTGTTTCCTGTTATTGAATCTGTAGAGGCCTGCACGTCTCTCATGACCATTCTCTTATTTATATACCCAATCTGCCTTTGGTCTCACTATGGCAGTGGAGGAGGCCTAGGACAGAAAGGTCAGTATGGGAATGGGAGGGGGAGGGGGAATTAAAGTGTTCAGCATCAGTGAGATCAGGTAGGCCAAGGCGGACTGTGAAGGTATGCAGCAAAACAACCCCCCAGCCACTGTTTGGTCAGTGTGAAATCACTTGCCGCCAGCCTCCAGTTTCAACAGTCCCCGAGGATTTACGGGAAATATAGAGGAAGTTTAAGCTACTTCTGTATTTCGGTGCCAGCAGTCGGTGAGGTGGACACGACAGTGAAGTGTTGGCGATGCGCTCTCTCCGGGTCTGTCTCTGCTCGATCCTGCACTCGGTGTCAGTCCTGGGTTACAGTAGGTGTTTTTTTCTTCCTTGTCGCATCATCTCTCCCATTCTGCCAGTCCTCCTGATGTCTGTACTATAGTTCACACCGAAACCAGTCGGCGGTGGGAAATATACTGGCCTTGCCCGTCACTGAGTGTCCTTGCCAGGGTGGGGATGAGGTCGGCGTGATCCACATTACTCCTTCCGTGCGGGTGAAATGGTGGATACAAAAGCATACTGACCTATCCTTTCTAACCCAGCTTCGGACACTTGACGAGCAAGGGAGTGGAATGTTGTTCGATGCAGGCGAAAGTGGGGACTTGGAATTAAAAGCAGAGGAGAAGCTGCCTTATTTAATAGCGGAGCAAGTGGAGATCTCAAGGGGACCCGGTTGGGGTATGTGAAATTGTGAAGGGTGTAGAACAGGATGAGACTGTTCCCATCGGTGAAGGGAACAAGAAACTGTTGCAGATTGAAAGCGATTGGTTAACCCGTTGCGAAGAAACAATGTTCCTCACTGGTCTGCAACAGAGGGCCGGGTGGAAGTAGGGTCGGGGGAGGGAAGTGGGGAGTCTGATAAAACTGCAGGTTTTTCAAGGAAATGCGGAATGTATCAGAAAGGAAGGCATTTGCGGGTCTATTGGGCCCGGCGACTGGGTTTGATAAAATTGCTATTTCATAGCGGAAAGGGGCCGAATGTCCCATTTTCCTGCTGTAACTGTACTGTGACACCGACTGTGTTCCACGATCGCTTTTGAACCAAACCCGAGTTTCACACTGTTCAAATATCGCCGCTCCTCCAGAAAAAAATACCAAGGCATTTATATTCAGACGCGAATTGTAGACAGCCCAACCCCGACCCAGAATTGGATTCCATCCTGTCACTATGCTGGCTATTCATACTTGCTGGCACAACCCCACACCCCATCCCCAAAACCCCCCCTCCCCGGTACCCACCCCCATCCTCCATCCCACCACACCCCCATCCCCAAGTACCCCCCTCCCCAGTACCCACCCCATCCGCCATCCCTAAATACCCACCCCTCCATCCCACCACACCCCCATCCCCAAATACCCAACCCAACCCCCATCCCCCCCACCCCATCCCCAAATACACACACCCCCATCCTCCATCCCTAAATATCCACCCCTCCATCCCTCCACACCCCCATCCCCAAATACTCACCCCTCATCCCCAAATACACCCCATCCCCCCACTCCCCCATCCCCCCATCTCCCCACCATCCCATCCCCAAATACCCAACCCCATCTTCCCATCCCCAAATACCCACGTCCCATACTCCCCACCCCATCCACAAATACCCCCCATCCCCATCCCCAAATACCAACTCCATCCCCATCCACAAATACCCACCCCACCCCCGCATTCACCCATCCCTAACTACCCACCCCACATCCCCAAATACCCACCCCCACACCCCATCCCCAAATAACCCATCCCCAAATACCCAACCCCTATCCGCAAATACCCCCCCCCCACCCCTAGCCAGCCCCACCCCAATATCTCCCGGTCTGAAACCCACTCCCCTATGTTACTGTATCAGTCAGACACAAGGACATCTGATGGTAGCACTTGTGACCAGGGAGTGTATCTGTGAAACTGCAGATCTGTTAACATTGACTCGTCTCCCTCTCTCTCTCTGTAGATTTTTCGTACAAGGGTTGGACAATATCCGGTGCTGATGTGGTGTTTGCCGTGGAAGGGGCCTCCGCTGTGTTGCCGTGTACATTCACCCACCCACCGACTGACCGCACCCTCACCGGCTCCGTGCTGTGGCACAAGAGAAAATCAGGGGCTGAGAGCGTTGTGTTGAACTGCACATATCCCAGTCCCGGCGGCACTCGGTGCGATGATATGACGAAGGAGGCCGGAGGGGGTCGGTTCAGATTCGCAGGGAACCTCAGACGGAGGGACGTCTCCATAATGGTGGTGCGACTGAACCGGGAGGACGATGGTGCTCGTTATCGGTGCCAGATGCACCTTAATATTGGAACCTTTCACACCGTGGTCCCGACACGCCTGACCGTGAGATGTGAGAAACCATGTTTAAAGGCTGTAGTTGTGCGCACGAGTCAAACGCATCCCTGGCACTCTGATGATCAATAAATGTTGACCAATCCCGTGTCGCTGTGAAGCGGCGGGTTCTCCCTCTTACTCCCTTTCCAGTGACTCCCGCTACACAATTTCCGAAACGTGACTGGGGTGGGGTGGTGGTTGGGAGGTGGGAGGGGGGTGGGGGTGGTGGGTGGGGGGGAGGTGGTGGTGGGTGGTGGGGGGGGGGGGGAGAACTAGCAACTCGACGCTCCAAGACGAAGGATAGAGAGCGATGGAAGAGAGGAGGAGGGAATTTTATTTTTGATTGCAGGGAACATAATTGCAGTGGTCTTGGATATCACTACTCAGGGATGGTCCAATGGGGCCTAATGGCTTGAGCTGAGAAAGCTGATCACTTCAGAAGCTGGTCACTTAATAAACATTGAAAGAAACATCGAAAAATAGCTGCAGGAGTAGCCAGCACCGCCATTCAATATGATCATAACTGATCATCCAAAATCAGTACCCCGTTCCTCTTTCCCCCCATATAGACAATAGACAATAGACAATAGGTGCAGGAGTAGGCCATTCAGCCCTTCGAGCCAGCACAGCCATTCAATGCGATCATGGCTGATCACTCTCAATCAGTACCTCGTTCCTGCCTTCTCCCCATACCCCCTCAATCCGCTATCCTTAAGAGCTCTATCCAGCTCTCTCTTGAAAGCATCCAACGAACCACTTGATTCCATTAACCCTAAGACCAAAACCTAACTCTCTTTTGAAAACCTCCAGTAAATTAGCGTCCACTGCCTCCTGATTCTTAAACTGGGACATCTGGTTCTGGACTCCCCCAACATTGGGAACAATTTTCCTGCAAACGAATTTAATTCATCCATACTATCTTTAAATCCTTGCCATTGCATCTCCACCGTCAACCCTTTAAATACCATTTGCCAGTATTTCCTAGCCAATTCCCGTCTCATGCCGTCAAAGTCTCCTGTCTTTCAGTTCAAGACCCCAGTCCCTGAATTAACAGTGTTACTCTCCATCCTAATGCAGAATTCCACCATATTATGGTCACTGTTGCGAATGAGGAAGGATTGGTTAGCCCAACAAGATTGCTCACTAATCCTTCCTCATTACACAATACCCAGTCGAGGATGGCCTGTCCTCTAGTTAGTTAATCTACACATTGGCTTAGAAAACCATCCCGTATACATTCAAGGAAAAACTCCTCCTCAGCGTTGTTACCAATTTGGTTGGCCTAATGTATATGTAGATTATGTAGATTTTGTTGGGATTGTTCTACATGCACATAAATCTGAACGGGAATTAGATGAACAAACATGCATGGAGATGGTGGACTTCATGGAATGATAAGGCAATTCACCCACAGAACGCTTGTACATACGTATACATACGGTGTCTGTCCTTCCCTCAGCTCCCGGCGGGAATGTATCAGTGGTGACTGGGACTGAGGGGGGTTCGGCCACGTTACCCTGCGTGTTCCCACCGCCGGCACCCGGCCACGTCCCAATCGCGGTCACGTGGATGAGGAAGGATCCCTACCGACACATCGTCACGTTCAAACCCCAAGCTGATGGGTCCTGGGCGGCGGAGAACGGAGCAACTCGGTTGGAGCTGGTCGGGAACCCAGAGCGGGGAAACGCCTCAACCAGGATAGAGCCGCTGATGGTGGAAGACAGTCACGGTTACCTGTGCCTGGTGGATGTCAGGAAGCCGGATGGAGAATACCTCTATCATGTACGCCCTCCGTTTATCCATCAGTACCAGCGTGAGCTCCGGCTGCGGGCCACACCCGGTAAGAAACCATCGCTACTTTGTGCAGTGTACAATGAGGGTGTAGAGAGAGGGAGGGGAGCAGCAACACAAAACCCGCCTCTTGGATCGTAGAGTTGAAGATCAGGGACCCGGTGGCGGGATGTTGGCTGCCACACCCAGCATTAACTATATTGACCTGGACATGTTAAACCAAGATATAGTCTGCTCCACAAATGGCTATGAAACATCTCGGTCAGACTTTGAAATCTGAACCCCATAATGAAGCAAGTAATAGCAGAACACAAGACAAAGGCTAGAGGGCTAAGGTTGCAGGAGAAATAGGCAAATTTTAATTGAGATGTGCGGGCCAAGGTTTTGTACACAGGGCGTGGTAGGTGCCTGGAACGCGCTAGCAGGAATGGTGGTGAAAGCAGGCGTTTAAGAGGTTTTTAGATAGGCACAAGGATATGCAGGGAATAGAATGGTATGGCTCGCACGTGCAGGCAGACTAGGTTAGTTTAGCTTGGCATAGTATGTGGCACAGACACTGTGGGCCGAAGGGCCAGTTCCTGTGCTCCAGTTTCCTATGTTCTATGTTACCCCTTGGCTATTATGATCGAGCGTCAGCGTGGATTTATGAAAGACTAGACCAAGCGGACCCGTTGGGCCCAAACCTCTCCTGCATTGGTGCACCACCATCTCCTCCCCTTCCCCTTCCCTCCTCCATCCCCCTCCCCCTCCATCCCCTCAGCTCCCTACCCCCTTCCTCTCCCATCCACCTCCTCCTACCCCTACCTCCCCCTACCTCCCCCTCCACCCCTTCCCACTTCCCTCCCTCCTCCCCTCCCTCCCCCTCCCTCCCCCTCCTCCCTTCCCTCCCCATTCCCCCTTCCCCTCCCTCCACCCCTCCCCTCCCCACCCCCTCTCCCTCCCCATATATCCTCATATCCTCACAGAGTGCATTTGTAAATGTTATTTCCGTTCACTGAGAAATTCAGCACTATGGGTCACGTTTAATGCGTAGATTAAACAGCTTGAAGATGAGAATAAATTGTGCACCCCACCCATCGGAATCCGTGGAATCTTCCCCTCCCCCCCATCCGCCCCAAGGGATTACCTGAAGTTAGGGAAGTCAATATTCATACCGCTGGGGTGTAAACTACCCAAGCGAAATATGAGATGCTGTTCCTCCAATTTGCGCCAGTTACTGAGTTAATTGAAAACAGAACAACAGAAATTAATAGATTTGGAAATGTGGAGTTCCTTCACTGACCTGAAATATTAGTTCTATCTCTCTCTCCGCAGTTCCTGCTTCTTCCACCTATGTACTTACACCAGTGACTGTGATGTTTACTGTGTTACTGGGAATACAGGCGTTTTACCAATGATACAGCATATTTACAGAATTAACCCATTGCTCTAGGATTTACCACCCACTTCAAGCCCTTCAGATCGTAGCTCCTTGAAATGACACATTGTCCGTTGCCAATTAAGTTAGCACCGGAGGAAGGTCACGGATCGAATCTTTTAACTCCTGCCGTTGTGATTGCTATATGGTTTTTAATCTCCATTTTTTAAACTTTCACTTACCCGCACTCACCCTCACTTCCTTCAGAATAATTCTGCTGTTTAGTGACACATCATCACCACATCTATAAATGAGCAGCCTCCATTATTACTCTCACGCTCTCTTTGCCCGAGTCTGGTGTGACCTCTCTCACTCTCTCTTCAGTCACACAGGTTGCCCCCATTGTGATCTTGTGCATTCCGCTTGGATTGAAAACCTTTGCCCTGTTAGTGATGTCCTTCATTTATTGCAGTGCCGAACTCAGGTACGTAACATTCTGGATTCGTTTCTCTCTAAGTGACTCAAACATAATTAACAGAAGGTAGACACAAAATGCTGGAGTAACTCAGCGGGTCAGGCAGCAACTGGGCAGATTGTAAATCGGAGGGGGGGTTGAAGAAAGAAAAGAGTGAGAGAGAAACCGGGGAATTACAGACCAGTTCGCCTGACATCGGTGGTGGGGAAGATGCTGGAGTCAATTATTAAAAAGGTAATAACGGTGCATTTGGATAGCAGTAAAAGGATAAGTCCAAGTCAGCATGGATTTATGAAAGATAAATCATGCTTGACTAATCTTCTGGAATTTTTTGAGGATGTGACAAGTAGAATGGATGAAGGGGAGCCAGTGGATGTAGTGTATCTAGACTTTCAGAAAGCCTTTGATAAGGTCCCATACGGGAGATTGGTGAGCAAAATTAGAGCACCTGGTATTGGGGGTAGGGTTGACATGGATAAAGAATGGTTGGCAGAGAGGAAGCAAAGAGTAGGAGTAAACGGGTCCATGTTAGATTGGCAGGCAGTGGCGAGTGGAGTGCTACAAGGCTCGGTGTTGGGGCCGCAACTGTTTACAATATATATTAATGATTTGGATGATGGAATTAGAAGTAACCCGAGCAAGTTTGCAGATGACACAAAGTTGGGTGGCAGTGTGAACTGCGAAGAGGATATTGGGAGTTTGGAGGGTGACCTGGACAGGTTGAGTGAGTGGGCAAATGCATATCAGATGCAGTATAATATAGATAAATGTGAGGTTATCCACTTTGGCGGCAAAAACAAGGAGGCAGATTATTGTGTCAATGGTGTCAGAATAGGTAAGCGGTGAGTGCAGCGAGACGTGGGTGTCCTTGTACACCAGTCACTGAAATTTGGCGTGCAGATACAGCAGGCAGTGAAGAACGCTAATGGCATGTTGGCCTTCATAACGAAAGGATTTCAGTATAGGAGTAAAGAGGTTCTTCTGGAGTTGTATGGGACCCTGCTAAGACCACATCTGGATTATTTAGACAGTTTTGGTCTGCTGATTTGAGGAAGGACATCCTTGTAATTGAGGCAATGCAGCGTAGGTTCACGAGATAGATCCCTGGGATGGCGGGACTGTCATATGAGGAAAGATTGAAAAGACTAGGCTTGTATTCACTGGAGTTTAGAAGGGTGAGAGGGGTTCTCATAGAGACATATAAAATGATAAAAGCACTGGACAAGCTAGATGCAGGAAAAATGTTCCCAATGTTGGGCGAGTCCAGAAACAGGGGCCACAGTCTTAGAATAAAGGGGAGGCCATTTGAAACTGAGGTGAGAATGAACTTTTTCACCCAGAGAGTTGAGAATTTGTGGAATTCTCTGCCACAGAGGGCAGTGGAAGCCAAATCACTGGATGAATTTAAGAGAGAGTTAGATAGAGTTCTAGGGGCTAGCGGAATCAAGGGACATGGGGAAAGGTTGGGCACAGGTTGCTGATTGTGGATGATCAGCCATGATCACAATGAATGGCGGTGGTGGCTCGAAGGGCCGAATGGCCTCCTCCTGCACCTATTTTCTATGTTTCTATGTTTCTAAGTGCTGAGCCACCGGGCTCAATTGCAATCTGACCTTTCTATCCAGGGCCTTCTCCATTGTCAGAGTAAGGCCCAGCGCAATTTGGAGGAACAGCACCTCATATTTCGCTTGGGTAGTTTACACCCCAGTGGTGTGAACATTGACTTCGCTAACTTCAAGTAGCCCTTGCTTTCCCTCTGTATCCCCCCTTCCCGGTTCTCCCACTAGTCTTACTGTCTCCGACAACATTCTATCTTTGTCCCGCCCACTCCCCTGACATCAGTCTGAAGAAGGGTCCCGACCCGAAACGTCACCCATTCCTGTTCTTCCGAGATGCTGCCTGACCCGCTGAGTTACTCCAGCATTTTGTGTCTACCTTCGATTTAAACCTGCATCTGCAGTTTTTTTCCCTACACATAATTAACAGTGAAGCCCTTTGTGCCTTTAGTTCAGTTTATAATACAGTGCGGAAACAGGTCCTTTGAGTCAGAACCGACCAGCGATCCCCGTACACTAACACCATCCTGCATACACTGGGGACAATTTACAATTATATCAAGCCAATTCGCCTACAACCTGTACAAATTTGCAGCGTGAGAGGAAACCGGAGATCCCGGAGAAAATCTACGCTGGTCTCAGGGAAAACATACACACTCCGTATCGACAGGACCCGTAGGCAGGATCGAACCCGGGTTTCTGACGCTGCGAGGCAGCAACTCTACCGATGCGTCACCGTGCGTTGGGAAGTGGTTCGTTCACTTGATTACATCCTAGTTGAACGAGGATTGTTTGTGGCACCTAACAACACCTGAAAAAGCACTGGTGATTACCTCATGGGTGATTGCGGAAGCTTGATAATGTGAAAGTCCATGGTCATGAGTCATAGGAGCAGTATGAGGCCACAAGACTCATTGTGCCTCCGTCATTCGGTCATGGCTGATCTATCTTTCCCTCTCAACACCATTCTCCTGCCTTCTCTTTCCACATTATAACAGTAATACACCGCAAATAGGGTATTTTTGCTGTTGAAAAACGTTTGTATATTTCCACGTTGAATTGCATTCATAAATGCAAACACACAATATAAGTCTGGCAGAATCACTGGTTCCTCATAGGAGTGGAAACCCATGACACTGCTCTCCCTCCCCATTCTAGCTACACTGAAACTCGTTGGTCCTAACCTCTGCCCCAGATGGGATCGACCAACTCAGTCATAAAGTCACGTGACAGGAACAGATTTAGGCAATTCGGCCCATCAATGCTACTCCGCCATTCAATCATAGCTGATCCATCTCTCCCTTCTAACCCCATTCCCCTGCTATTTCCCCATAACCTTTGACGCCCATACTAATCAACAATCTATCGACAGGTTCACTAGCCTTAAAAAATATCCATTGACTTGGCCTGCACTGCCTTCCGTGGCAGAATTCACAGATTCACAACCCAATGACTAAAGAACTTTCTCCTCATCTTCCTAAAGGAACGTTCTTTAATTCTGAGGCTATGTCCACTGGTCTTGGACTCTCACACTAAATATCCGCTCCACATCCACTCTCTCCAAGCCTGTCTCAAGTCGGTAAGTTTAAATGAGGTCCCCCTCGCATCCTTCGAAACTCCAGCGAGTGCCGCCAAACGCTCATCATACGTAAACCCAGACCAAGGGTACACCGGTCTCCTGGTCTACATAGTCCTGCTCCGAGAGCTAAAAGCTTGCTCTTATGAAGGGTCTCGACCCGAAACGTCATTTATTCTTTTCTCCAGAGATGCTGCTGAGTAATTGCAGCATGTTGTGTATAGTTCGCTCATATGTTTGGATCATGATTAAATCTCCACAACCATCTCTCTTCTCTGACATCCAGTTGAATCTGTAAAGTTGAGCAATCCAAGGATATTAGCCGCCTAATATGATTCAAATGAAAATAATTTATGATGATTATTGATAATCAGATTGCTGCTCAGATTCTAATCTCAGTCCGTTCCTGATGATCAATACTCTCGCCTTGCTTTCTAAACCAAGAGCCCTCTGTCCCTATTGCAAACCAGGACGTTCCCATTCGTTGTGCAGGATAAAAAACTGCAGATGCTGGTTTAAATCGAAGGAAGACACAAAATGCTGGAGTAACTCAGCGGGTCAGGCACCATCTAGGAGAGAAGGAATGGGTGACGTTTCGGGTCGAGACCCTTCTTCAAAGTGATGTCAGGGGAGGGGGCGGGACAAAGATAGGATGTCGTCGGAGAGAGGAAGACAGTGGGAAAACTGGGAAGGGGAGGGGATTGAGAGGGAAAGCAGGGACCCCCTGAAGTTAGAGAAGTCAATGTTCATACCGCTGGCGTGTAAACTACCCAAGCGAAATCCCCGTTTTTTGTGTATGTCGTACTGATAACAGTCGAAACAAAATTCTACACCTTCCACCTGCAGGGATTAATATCCACCTGTCATTCGCCCACCCGTTTCAACATCTGATCAATATTATTCTGTTGCCTGGACTGACTTCCTCACTATCACACCACCAATACCCGAGTCATCTGTGGTTAGGCGCATGCGATTGCGTGTCAACCTCAAATGTTGTTGTAAATAATGACTTTAGACTTGAGAGATACAGAATGGAAACAGGCCCTTTGGCCCATCCAGTCCGCCTAGACCAGCGATTACCCTGTACACGAGCACCAGGGACAATTTGGAAGTTTACAGAAGCAAATTAACCTACAAACATGCACGTCTTTGGAGTGCGAGAGGTTAACGGGGCTCACGGATAAAGCCCACGCGGTACACACTCCACACAGACAGCACCGGTAGTCAGGATCTAATCCGGTTCTCTGGCACTGTAAGGCGGCACCTGTACCGTTGCGCCACCGTGCCGCCGAAGTGAACGCTTTGAAGAGTTCAGTTGATCAAACACTCTCAAAGATTTCTGCTGGCGGCTAACTGAGTGGTCGCATTTGTACAATTACCCATCCTCATTTTAATGGATCATGTTCTGTCCACTGCAGATATAGTCAAGTCTGATAGATCGCAGGTGGCTGTGAGGACCACATTTTCGAACATTGTGTACATCCAACCCGCCGTCCCTGTTCTTAAAGCGTCCACCGACCGTCGCCGCATCAGCGATCGCAATCATTCGTTGTGTGCCATCGTATCGACTGACAATTTCATCCGGTTCGTACATTTCACAGCAGATCGCCGTGTCGCTCTGGGGGAACCGCTGAATTCTCCTTTAGTTTTTTTGCAAAGCATTTGCTCGCGTCTCAACTGCCTGCTGAATTTTTTTGTTATGGACTTCAATGGAGACGGCAGGAGGGAGAGGTGTCGTGTAAAGAGCCACCGCCAGCGTTGCCCTGGAGCCAGTCTACATCAATCCATTAGAAAGAGTCATTGTCCTGTACAGAGAGGAAAAAGCACAAGGAACAGTGCCGCACATGGGGGCGGCACAGCGGCGCAGTGGTAGAGTTGCTGCCTCTCAGCGCCAGAGACCCGAGGTTCTAACCCGACGACGGGTGTTCCCCGTGAGGTGTTTTTACCTTCCCCCTGTGACCACGTGGGTTTTCTCCGGGTTCTCCAGTTTCCGCCCTCATCGAAAAGACGTGCAGGTTTAACGGTTAATTGGCTTCTGTAATTTGTCCTGTCGCGTGTCGGATAGAACTGGTGTATGGATGATTACTGGTCAGCACGGACTCGCTGGGCCGAAGGGTCTGTCTCCACGGGAATAAAACTCCGGTAATCGGTCACACTCCAGACCTTGGTGCCGCACTGTCAGATTTTCACGACGAATTGATTTAATTATATACCAGTGTATTTAATTCATTTTCTTAGATATTCCTTGGTTGTACACTAAATATTCCAGAAACGGAGGCGTTTCGCGGTGGGGGGGGGGGGGGGGGTAATAGAGGCTAACGGCGAGTAATAGGAAGGTGATAAGCTAATTTAGGTCGCGCTATTCTTAATCTAAAGCATTTACAATCAATTAATTCGTTTAGATTGAAAAGAAAATATCATGTCCAAAATGGTTAATAAATTCACTTACATGTTATTGGTTTGCATTGTTTTGAGATTATACATAAATTTAACGTCTGTTCTGAATTACTTATTACAAGTAATATTGATTTCATGCTTGCTCGCAATAGAGCAGTCCCATCGAACCTATACGCCCACATTTCCTTGCAAGCCTTGTTCCTGTATCAGTCGGCTGGCAAATATACCACAGGGCGCAGTTCGGAAATCACCCATGAACAGTGGAGTGGCCTGGCACTCTCTTGCAAGTAGGGGGATGTCCGGAAGCAAAACCCATCACTGATTGAACGTAGCCTTCATGTACAAAGCTCGACGGTGAACTGGAGAAGAGAACAATGTTCGTGGATTGAAGAGAAGATGGAAATTGGACACAACTAAATAAAAATGGGCTGCGCAGAGACGTGCCGCTAGATTTGTTGCCTCACAACACCAGATCTGCTGGGTTTGATCCTGACCTCAGTTGCTCTCTGTACGGAGTTTGCGCGTTCTCATTGTGACCGAGATCGTCTCCGGGTGCTCCAGTTTCATAAAGTCATAGATTATAAGATTATAAGTGGTAGGAACAGAATTAGGCCATTCAGCCTATCGAGTCTACTCCGCCATTCAATCAGGGCAGATCAATATCTCACTCCTAACCCCATTCTCCTGCCTTCTCCCATAACCTCTGACACCCGTACTGATGAATCTATCCATCCCTGCCTTATCCTTCAAAATATCCATTGACTTGACCTCCTCAGCCTTCTGCGGCAAAGCATCCCCCAGATTCACCAGCCTCTGAATAAAGAAATCTCCCCCTGTTTCCTTCCTAAGAGAACGTAGATTCGTTCTGAGGCAATGGCCTCTAATCCTAGACTTTCCCACTTGTGCAAAACATCCTCTCCACATCTAATCTATCTAAGCCTTTCACTATGCCGTAAGTCTAAATAAGCCCCCCCCCCCACCCAAACTCCAGGCAGTACAGGCCCAGTGCCGACAAACGCTCAACATAGTTTAACCTACTCATTCCTGGGATCATTTTTGTAAACTTCCTCTGTACCCACTCCAGAGGCAGCCCATCCTTCCTCAGGCATGGGGCCCACAATTGCTCACAATATTCCAAATGCGGCCTCACTGGCGCCTAATAGAGCCTCGGCATCGCATCCCTGTTTCTGTATACAAGTCCTCCTGCAATAAATGCTAACATTCACGTTGCTTTCTTTACTTCCGATTTGACTTGCAGATCAACATTTTGGGAATCCTGCATCAGCACTCCCAAGTCAATTTGCACCTCCGATTTTTGGATTCTCTCCCCATTTAGAAAATAGTGTGCGCCTTTATTCCTACTACCAAAATGCACGACTCCACACTTTGCTACACTATATTCCATCTGCCACTTCTCTGATAACCCTCCCAACCTGTCCAAGTCCTTCTGCAGAGTCCCTGCTTTCTCTACACTACCTGCCCTTCCACATATTTTCGTATCATCCGCACACTTGGCCACAAATCCTTCAATCCTCTCGTCCAAATCATTAATATACAACGTGAAGAGTAGAGGCCCCAGCACCGACCCCTGCGGAACTCCACTAGTCACTGGCAGCCAACCACGAAATTAGCTCTCCTGATAGCTAATAGCCTCCAATCCAGGCAACATTCTGGTAAACCGCTACTGCATCCTTTCCAAAAGCTCCACATCCGTCCTCTAATGCGACCGATCAGAAATGAACACCATACTTCAAAGGCTGCCTAACCAAAGTTTTTAAAGCACAGAACCAAAGATGAGTTTACCAGATGGTAGAACAAAATAGGAAACAAAATGCAGAATATAGCACTGCAGCCACAGAGAAGGTGAAATCTTTAAAAAAGTGCAACGGCTACATGAGAAGAATAAGATAGTATTAGTGTAATGAGCAGTAGATGGATTGTGCAGAAGTTGGTGAGTGCAAATTTAGAACTTAGAAAAATACAGCACAGGAATAGTCCCTTTAGCTAGGGTTTTCAACTGTCCCGTATTAGCTGATACATCGCATATTTTGGGCCAAATTGGTTGGTCCCGCACGGGACCGCCCTTGTCCCGCATTACGCCCGGGAGGCTCTGAGTCCGGCCAGCATTTAGTGTCTATCTTCAGTTTGCACTAATCTCCTCTGCCTGCACGTGATCCATATCCCTCCATTCGCTGCCTATCCATGTGCCTGTCTAAAACCCTCTTAAACGCCACTATCACATCTGCCACCACCACCACCCCTGGCAGCGCGTTCCAGGGTTCAAGAGATAGTTTCCCTATCGTGTAACTCTAAAGAATCATTAGACTGTTATCAATTACTAAAATTTCTATCAAACTCTTTGCAGTTCACAATTCCATGCTGGTTTAATTTAATTAATCCACTTTCCCCCAGGTAAAATAATGACATTTATTCTCAGTGAAAAAACTTACAACAGTTTAACTTGAACAGGAGGCTATTAAACCCTTGGAACCTGTTCCATCATTCAGTCGGACTGCAGCTAATCTCCACCGGAACCCATTCTCATGAGCGCCTTACAGCCAATTAATTACTCTGCAGAATCAATGTAATCTTTATTCCCAGAACCGTTACTGAAGGGATGAACATTGGTCAGAACAAAGTTCTTTAATTAGCGGGATCAGAGGGTGCAATTTAGGTGGCGCAGCGCTAGAGTTGCTGCCTTACAGGGAATGCAGCGTCGGAGACTCAGGTTCGATCCTGACTACGGGCGCCGTCTGTACGGAATTTGTACGTTCTCCCCCTGACCTGCGTGGGTTTTCTCCGAGATCTTCGGTTTCCTCCCACACTCCAAACACGTACAGGTACGTAGGTTAATTGACTGGGCAAATGTAAAAGATGTCCCTAGTGTGTGTAGGATAGTGTTAATGTGCGGGGATCGCTGGGCGGCGCGGACTCGGTGGGCCGAAGGGGCCTGTTTCCGCGCTGTATCTCCAAATCTAAAAAAATCTAAAATCTAGTCCTGGTGGCCCCATTACAGGAAGGATGGAGTGAGGGTGCTGAAGAGATCTACCAGGATGCTGCCTGGATTACGGGGTATTAGCAGTAAGGAAAGGTAGGACAAAAGGCCAAAGCTTAATGCAGATGAACAGGACGAGGTTTTTTTTCACTCAGGGAGTAGCGAGTACCTAGAACGTGCTGCCGGGGGTGGTAATGGAGACTGATACGAGAGTGGTGTTTTAGATGGGCACATAGATAATGTAGGAAATGCAGAGATGTGGATCATGTGCAGGCAGATGTTCTCTGGAGAGACAGAGATTGAGGGGAAATCTTTTAGACTTTGGACATACAGCGTGGAAATAGGCCCTTCGGCCCAGCGGGTCCGCGCCGACCAATGATCACTCCGTACACTCACACTATCTTCCAATTTATACCAAAGCCAATTAACCTACAAACCCGCATGTCTTTGGAGTGTGTGAGGAAACCGGAGCATCCACGCGGTCACGGGGAGAATGTGCCCGAGGTCAGGAGCAATCCCGGGTCTCTGGCGCTGTGAGGCAGCTGCTCTACCCGCTGCACCACCGTGCCGCCCTTTTGTCTGCTCTCTCTGTACCTGTCTGGCTTCAAGGCAAACATTGTCATTATCTTGCTTCCTCCGTTTATTTATTAATGAGTTTCTTTGTGTCTTTCCTACAAGATTAATGTGTTATTAATGGGAAACAGCTCCTGTGGACTCAGTTTTTTTGTTTGTTTGTTCCTGAACTACGGCCAAAACGGTTCACGATAGCGCGACAATTGTAGGCCCACCTTACTCACCGTCGTCCCTTTGGTGCTAATGGAAGAAGTTTCATTGAAATCGCTGTTGTTTTTAAAGTTATTCACATTTTAAAGTTTAAACCTATCTCCTAGGAACGGAGGGGGAAAGGAGGGACGGAGAGAGGGAGGTGGAGGGAGGGAGAGGGAGGGGGAGGATAAGGTGGGTTGAGGGGATGGAGTGGGGGGAGGGGAAGCGGAGGGGGAGGAGCAGCGGAGGGGTGGGGGGAGGGGGTATTGGGGAGGGGAGGGAGAGTGGAGGGAGGGGGAGGGGAGAGGTGAGGGGGGAGATGGAGGGGGAGGGGGTAGGAGGGAGGGGAAGGGGGTGAGGAGAGGGGGGAGGAGAGGGTACTGCACCAATGCAGGAGAGGTTTGGGCCCAACAGGTCCACTTGGTCTAGTAGAATATAAAACAGGACAGCACAGGGATAAGCCCTTCAGCCCACAATGTCTGCGTTCAACATAATGCCAAGACTAACTCTTATCTGCTTGCACTTAATCCATATTCCTCCTTCCCTAGGACCAGAAAGCACAGCCTCAGAATAAAGGGACGTACCTTTAAAAAGGAGACGAGGAGGAATCTGTGGAATTTGTTGTCACAGAAGGCTGTGGAGGCCATCAATGGATATTTTTCAGGCAGAGATAGATAGATTCTTGATTAGTACAGGTGTCAGCGGTTATGGGGAGAAGGCAGGACAATAGGAGTAAGATCGTCCTGTCAACGGAAGGTTAGAGGCCCTCGACCGCTGGAGGACAAAGAAGGGAAGAGATTGAACTTATTTTCGCGGAATGCGGAGAAGTCACTGTGGTGGATGTCCATGTTAAAAATGTATTTTGTGCGTTCTGTTGCCTTTATTGGTATAACTGTACGGCAAATGAAGTTCCTCGTGTGTTGCAAAACATACTTGGCTAATAAAGTATGATTATGATGAGAGACACAAAATGCTGGAGAAACTCAGCGGATCAGGCAGCATCTCGGGACAGAAGGAATGGGTGACGTAGCGGGTCGAGACCCTTCTTCAGACTGATGATTATGATGATTATGATTATGATGGGGTTGAGAGGCAAATATATATCAGCTATGATTGAATGGCGGGGTAGAATTGATGGACCGAACTCCACTATTGGATCTGCCTCCACCACCAACCCTGGCAAGATGTTCCCGGTACTCACCACTCTCTGTTTCAAAAACTTGCCCCACACATCTCCTCTCAACTTTACCCATCTCACCTTAAAGTGATGTCTCCTAATATTTGATGCTAGACCAAGTGGACCCGTTGGACCCAAACCTCCCCTCATTGGTGCAGCACCCACTCCCCCTCCCCTCTCCCCCCTCCCCCGTCCCTCTCCCCCTCCCCTCTCTCCCTCCCCTCCTCTCGCCTCCCCCTCCCCCTCCCCCCTCCCCCTCCCCTCCCCTCCCTCTCCTCTTCCTCTCCCCTCCCACTCCATCCCCCTCAACCCCCCTTATGCTCCTCCCCATCCTGAGCAGATATATTTAAACGTTAAAATATGAATAACTTAAAAAATATAACACCGATTTCAATTAAACTTCTTCCATTAGCACCAAAGTGTTGACCTAAAGTTGGGCCTAAATTTTTTGCGCTATCATGTACCGCTTTGGCTGTAGTTCAGGAACAAACAAACAAACAAACAAACAAACAAGAGTTTTAGTATATGGATATCTATCCTGGGAAAAAGTTCAGATTGTTTTTCATTTTTACCCCTTCCATAATTTTATATAATTCTATCATGTCTTCCATCAGGCTTTCCAGAGAATATAATCAAACACTGTGCAGCTTGGCTGTGCACCAATTCAGGCATCATTCTGGTAAATCTCCTCTGCACCCTCTCCAAAGGCTTCCTATCCTTCCTGTAATGGGGTGACCAGAACTGCACCCAATACTCCAAATGCGGCCTAACCTTAGTCTAGTTTAGTTAAGTATATTTTAGTTTAGTTTAAAGATACAGCACGGAAACAGGCCCTTCGGCCCACGGAGCCGCACCGACCAGCGATCTCTGCACGCTTACACTATCCTACACACCCTCGGGACAATTTACACGTATACCAAGCCAATTAGCCTACAAACCTGTTTGTCTTTGGAGTGTGGGAGGAAACCGAAGATCTCGGGGAAAACCCACGCAGTTCACAGGGAGAATGTATAAACTCGGTACAGACAAGCACCCATAATTAGGATCGAAACCGGGTTGCTGCTGCTGTGAGCAGTAGCTCTACCACTATGCCACCATGTTGCCCTTAAAGTAGTCCTGTAAAGCTGCATCGTGACTTCCTGACTCTAATACTCAAAGACCTGATCAATGAAGGCAAGCGTACCATATGCCTTCTTTACCACTATATCTACTTGTCTTGCCACGACGGTTGCCAACTTCCTCACTCCCCTATAAGGGATCAGGTGACCTCACCCAGCGAGCCGCCACGTGCTCCCGGTCCACCAATGGCGGCCGCCCGAGACAGTAAGCAAAGGGTCGCCACGTTTCTGGTGCCCACAAAGTTTCAAAGTTCATATCATCATCATATAAATACAGCCGGAAACAGGCCTTTTCGGCCCTCCAAGTCCGTGCCGCCCAGCGATCCCCGTACATTAACACTATCCTACACCCACTAGGGACAATTTTTTTAAAACATTTACCCAGCCAATTAACCTACATACCTGTACGTCTTTGGAGTGTGGGAGGAAACCGAAGATCTCGGAGAAAACCCACGCAGGTCACGGGGAGAACGTACAAACTCCTTACAGTGCAGCACCCGTAGTCAGGATCGAACCTGAGTCTCCGGCGCTGCATTCGCTGTAAAGCAGCAACTCTACCGCTGCGCTACCGTGCCGCCGTTGTTATGAGTGCAATCTTATCTTGGCCTTCAAGGCCCGTTGCCCTGGAGACACCGATCCTCTCCTCCGTCCGCCGCCTTCTTGAAAAAGGCCCTGTGTCCAGCGTCTGCTACCGTCGTTGACTCCCTCCCCCCTCTTCCCCGGTTCCTGGTCTTCGGGATTGAGCAGAAGACGAGCATCAGATTTTTTTAGTTTAGTTTAGAGATACAGCGCGGAAACAGGCCCTTTCGGCCCACCAGGTCCGCGCCGACCAGCGATCTCTGCAAACTAACACTATCCTACAGACACTAGGGACAATTTACATTTATACCAAGCCAATTAACCTACACGTCTTTGGTGTGTGGGGGGAAACCGAAGATCTCGGAGAAAACCCACGCAGGTAACGGGGAGAACGTACAAACTCCGTACAGACAGCAACCGTAGGCGGGATGGAACCCGGGTCTCCGGCGCTCCATTCACTGTAAGGCAGCAACTTTAACGCTGCGCCACCGTGCCGACCAGATGATTGCAGTTGGGTTCCCGGTTCCGGGGAAGTCGAGGCGGGCTCACCGGGATCTTCTGCTGCCCCACGCGGCTGGTCGGGAGCTGATGGCCTGCCATGGGGGAGTTAATCAATTGCCTTATCAATAACCATGCCAGGAAGCACATGCGGAGAACTCTGCTCCAGAACATGCCAACGACCTGTTTTAACGTCTCCCTTGGTATTAAGGTTCGGGATGAAGGTTAACCTTTGGAGACTGAGAACAAACTGATATTGGAGAGTGATTACAAATCTTATCATAAAATCAATAGTGGCGCAGCTGGTAGAGCTGCTGCCTCCAGCACCAGAGACCAAGGTTAGTTCCTGAGCTCGACTGCTGTCTGTATGGAGTTTGCACGTTCTCTCTGTGACCGCATGGGTTTCCTCCGGTTTCCTCCCACATCACAACGATGTCTGGGTTTGTAGGTTAATTGACCTTCTGTGAATTGACCCTAGTGCGCAGGAAGCGGAATCAGAAGTGAGATAACATACAACTAGTGTCAACGGGTGATTTGTGGTCCACGTAGATTCGGTGGGCCGAAGGGCCTGTTTCCATGCTGGACCTTTCAAGCCGTTAATGAAAAACAATGAGATTGAGATCTGATTTGAAACACAAGAGTCTTCAGTCGCTGAAATCTGGAGCAAAATACAATCTGCTGGAGGAACGCAGCGGGTCAGTCGGCATCTGTGGAGGGAAAGGAGTTGATGATGTATCAGGACTAAGAGGAAGATGGATATAAAGAGGAGAGTGAGAGGGGTGAGATACAGGCCGGTAGTCATTGGTGGACTGAGGAGGGGGTGAAGGTGTTGTAGTTCGTGACCTATTAACAGAATAGTCAGACAACCGAATTCGTTTAACCTCTTTATTCTACTCACCCTTGTGGGAGAGAGCCTAGGCACTGGAGCGTTCAGAAACGCTCAGGCAGCTAGTGTAGCCTCTCTCTCCCCGAAAGCTTTCATTTACACACATTTTATACCCTAAGTACATGTGCCAGTACGTTTCCATCGCTGCCTTTTGTGGCAAGTTTACAATGTCCTATAAATCTCTATGTGCCTTTCGGGACCTCCGTGTCCATCGTGACCTACGTGACCTCTTCTTTCTTGGGAACAAAGGGCAGTCCATGTGGGAAGATGTTCTTCTTAGCACTTCAAAGCTTTGAACGCTGGTTGCTGATATCATAGGATACGATCAGCCATAAACCGTGTGGCATGCTGACAAACAGGATGCCCCAGAAATGTAATCGAGCTGTAACTTTCACACTCCTGCAATAAAACCCACATAGTTGTATTCCTAATGTTAGCCCTTACAAAGGCTCTAACGTCGGGTACTGGCGTGAAATGGCGACAGTTCATTTCTCCTCCACAGATGCTGCCTGACCGGCTGAGTTGCTCCAGCAGGTTTTTTTCTGAAATCAGATTTGAGTCCCACATTCCCTGTGGGGTTCCTGTTCGAGGATAACAATGGAAAGATCATGGGTTTGTTGTCATAGGGATGTAGGCCATTCGGCCCATCAACCACTTGTTTACACTATTCCTAGCATAACCCATTTTATTAGTCATAGAGTCATACAGCACAGAAACAGGCTCTTCAGCCCAACACGTCCATGCCAACCAAAATGTCCCATCTAAGCTAGTCCTTCTTGTCCATGCCTGGCCCTTATCCCTCTAAGCCTTTCCTATCCATGCACCTGTCATTTAAATGTTCTTATGGTGCCTACACAACTGCCTCCTATAGTTTAGTTTCGAGATACAGCTCAAAAACAGGCCTTTCGGCCCACCAAGTCCGTGCCGACCAGCATTCCCCGCATTGTAATGCTATGCTACACACACTAGGGACAATTTATAATTAGACCAAGCCAATTAACCTACGAACCTGTACGTCTTTGGAACGTGGGACTGTGGATGGTTCGACTGCCCCGACCGCTGGAGATTAAAAGAGGAAAAATATTGGACTTTATTGCCTTCCATCACAGTGAGGAATTTGGTGAATCCCGTGTGGTGGATGGTTATGTTGACTTTTATGTAGTTGTGTGTCTTGTTGCTTTTTTTTTAGTATGGCTGTATGGTAATTCGAATTTCACTGTACCTTAATTGGTAAATGTGACCATAAACTGACCCTGGAACCTTGAAACCTTGAAGATTGACCGCGTGGGGTTTCTCCAGGTGCTCCGGTTTCCTCCCACATTCTGAAGACATGTGGGTTTGTGGGTTCATTGGCTTCTGTACATTGTTCCTAGTATGTAAGATAGAATCATTGTGTGGGTGATTGCTGGTCGGCGTGGACTCGGTGGGCCCAGTAGGCCTGTTTCAACACTGTATCTCTAAACTAAATAAATTGAGCCACTAATGTCCTTTTGAGAAGCAAACCCGACATCTTTATTGTTTCAACATATAACAGCATGCCCACACGACCTTAGCTGAGTCTTAACTTCCCTCTGCAGTGGCCCAGCAGATCACTTAACTTAGATGGTCAATACGTTCTGGGATTACAAATGATCTTCTGACTAGAAAAGGATTTCACAACTGAAGTGCATAATGCAACAGGAAGATTTGGAAGAGATCAGGCACTTTAGAGATACAGCGTGGAAACAGGCCCTTAGGCCCACCGAGTCCGCGCCAAACAGCGTTCACCCCATATACTAACACCATCCTACGCACACTAGGGACAAATTACCATTTATAGAAGCCAATTAACCTACAAACCTCGCACGTCCTTGGAGAGAACCTGGAGAAAATCTATGCGGTCACATGGAGAACGTACCAATTCCGTACAGACAGCACCCACAGTCAGGATCAAACCCAGGTGTCAGGCGCTGTGAGGCAGCAACCCCACCGCTGCGCCACCGGGCCACCCTCAATAAGGTTCAATATGGCTTTTATAAGTATTTTTACGTTATATATTTTATCTTATAGTTGTGCTCCAATTGGTATGATTTCTCTCAACAAAGTAGGCTTATCTCTAAGTTGAGCCATAGAGTCACACAGGACAGAATTCAGCCCAATTCTCCATGCTGCCCAAGGTGTCTCATCGAAACTCGACCCATTTGCCCAGGTTTGGCCCATGCTCCTCTAAAGCTTTCCTATCTATTTACCCATCCAAATGTATTTTAAATGCTGTTATAGTACCTGCCTAAATACCTTCTCCACCTTCCATATATCCAGCAGGCTCTGTGTGAAAAAGCTGCCCCTCAGGTTCCTTCTAAATCTTGCCCCCCTCATCTCGAACACATGTTGTCTGTGTTTTCATTCCCCTACTCTGGGTAAATGCCTGTGCATTCACCCTATCTATATAACCCTATCTATTTGGAGTGGCACAGTGGCACAGCGGTAGAGTTCCTGCCTTACAATAACAGAGACTGACTACGGGTGCTGTCTGCAGGGAGTTTGCACGTTCTCCCTGTGACTGCATTGTGTTTTCTCTGGGTGATCCGGTTTCCTCCCACGTTCCATACAGGTGCAGATTTGTAGGTTAAACGTGCAAAGTCCACACAGACAGCACGTGAGGTCAGGGTCAAACACGGGCCTTTGACGACGTAAGGCAGTAGCTCTACCCGCTGCATGACCGTGCCGCTCACAAAAAGTTCATTCATTGCAAGCACTGCCTCAGCACTCATTTATTTTTGTGCTGAGTGGGGTTCGAACACACCTTCTTCAGGTTGCAGGTTAATTGCCCAGTTCACCACCACCACACCATCTGCAGGACAGTAATTAAGGTAGGCATAAATTGCTGGAGAAACTCAGCGGGACAGGCAGCATCTCGAGAGAGAAGGAATGGGTGACGTTTCGAGTCGAGACCCTTCTTCAGACTACGAGGCGGAGCAGAGGGAGTCTGGTAATGAAGGCAGGATCGTAATGAAGGAACGGCACAAAGTTGATATTGTGTGGAATTAAAGACACACGTGCACCCCTCTGTAAAAGGCGAGTGGATTCAAACTCTATCACCACAGCTTTAGAAAGATAACCAAATACTTGAAGGGTATCAATGGGCTAAATGATCTGCTTCTATATCACATGATAGACACATAGAACACCTGGAGAAAATGGCATAAGAAATGGCCCTTCGGCCCACAATATCCATGCTGCAAGTTCAACTAATCTCGGCCTGCATGTGATCCATATCCCTCCATTCCATTCATATCCACGTGCCTATCTAAAAGCCTCTTAAACGCCACGATCGTATCTGCCTCCACCACCACCCCTGGCAGCGAGTTCCAGGGACCCACCACCCTCTGTGTAAAAAAACTTGCCCCACACATCTCCTTCGAACTTTCCCACCCTTACCTTAAAGCAACGCCCTCTCGCCTTTGTCATATCCACCCTGGGGGAAAAGGTTCTGACTATCTTCCCTGTCCGCGCCTCTCATAATTTGATATTCTTGTTGCAAAAACAAACTTATTCAGAACGAAAAATATATACAAAACTAAAACTGTGCCAAAGCATTTCAGACATTCTCAGTATCTATGCATTCAATTGTGTCATACTGAGTAGTTCATTAATCACCTGTCTTTTAAACAAAACACCCTTTCTAATCGTACATGTTTATCAGCTCGAAACGCAGCATCTGACACTTCAGAGAAAACAATTCACGTTTGTTCAACCTTTCCTTGTGGGTGATAATAAAGGGTGGGCGCGGTGGCGCAGCGGTAGAGTTGCTGCCTTACAGCGAATGCAGCGCCGGAGACCCGGGTTCGATCCCGACTGCGGGTACTGCCTGTACGCAGTTTGTACGTTCTCCCCGTGACCTGCGTGGGTTTTCTCCGAGAGTCTTCGGTTTTCTCCCACGTATGTTAATTGGCTTGGTAAATGTAAAAATTGTTCCCAGTGGGATTGCTGTTCTGTGGAAAGGGCCTGTTTTCGCCCTGTACCTCTAAACTAAACTAATACCTTTTAAAATGGGATGGGAAGATGGCCGTATGGTCAAGAGACCAAATTATCCATTTCTGCCCAATTTTAGTTTAGTTTGGAGATACAGCGCGGAAATGCTGACCTTCGGCCTACCGAGTATATTAGCACTATCCTGCAAACTAGGGAGAATTTACAACTTTACCAACGACAATTAACCTACCAACCTGCAATGCCTTTGGATTGTGGGGGGTGAAACCGAAGAAAACCCACGTGGTCATGGGGAGAGCATACAAATTCTGTACAGGCAGCACCAGCGGTCAGGATCGAACCTGGGTCTCTGGCGCTATCCGGCAGCAGCTCAACCGCTGTGCCACCATGCCACCACTGTGCCTCCCTCCTCTGTTCATTGTCACTGAATTCACTGTTAGCTGGGAGTGTACCAGGAAGTGAAGAAACGCTGGCTTCATCATCTGTACCTTATTGTGTATTGGCGGAAAGTCCCAGTGTGGAGAGCTGGACACCAGGAGACAGCCAGCGATGGGGTTCCTCTCTATTTGGCTGCTTACCGTTCAGCTGTTGGTCTCAGTACATGGAAACAGTAAGTGGTTTTTTTTGGTATGATCGCATTATTGGGACAGTGCATGTTTATTACTGCTGCCTGTACCGAGTAATTTACTAATATCGGGATAGACACAAAGTGCTGGAGTTAACTCGGCGGGTCAGTCAGCATTTCTGGAGAAGGTGGACACAAAATGTTGGAGTAACAACAGACCAGGCAGCATCTCTGGAGAAAAGGCATAGGTGACGCTTTAAGTCGAGACCCTTCTTCAGACTGAGGATACTTAGACCCATCTTCAGACTGAAGAACATGGATCGGTGATGTTTCGGTTCGGGGCCTGTTTTCAGAAACGTCACCCAGTTTAGATTAATTTAGTTTATTGCCAGGTGCACCAAGGCACAGTGTAAAGCTACAGTCTGAGGAAGAGTCTCGACCCGAAACGTCACCCATTCCTTCTCTCCAGAGATGCTGCCTGACCCGCTGAGTTACTCCAGCATTTTGTGTCTACCTTCGATATAAAGCAGTCTCTGCAGGTTTTTTTCCCTAAAGCTTTTTTGTTGTGTGCGATCCAGTCAGCAGAAAGACCATACATGATTAGAAACGAACCATCCAGAGTGTACAGGTCCAGGATAAAGGGAATAATGTTTATGGTAAGATAAACTTCAGTAAAGTCCGATTAAAGATAATCCAAGGGTCTCCAATGTGATACATGGTAGCTCACGATCGCCCTCTAGTTGTTGATGGGACGGTTCAGTTGCCTGATAACTGCTGGGAAGAAACTCTCCCTGAATCTGGAGGTGTGCACTTTCACACTTCTGTACCTCTTGCCTGATGCGAGAGGGGAGAAGAGGGAGTGTTCTCCAGAGATGCTGCCTGACCCGCTGAGTTACTCCGGCACTCTGTGAAACGTCACCTATCCATGTTCTCCAGAGATGCTGCCTGACCCGCTGAGTTACTCCGGCACTCTGTGAAACGACACCTATCCATGTTCTCCAGAGATGCTGCCTGACCCGCTGAGTTACTCCAGCACTCTGTGAAACGTCATCCATCCATGTTCTCCAGAGATGCTGCCTGACCCGCTGAGTTACTCCAGCACTCTGTGAAACGTGACCTATCCATGTTCTCCAGAGATGCTGCCTGACCCGCTGAGTTACTCGAGAACTTTGTGAAACGTCACCCATCCATGTTCTCCAGAGATGCTGCCTGACCCGCTGAGTTACTCCAGCGTTTTGAATCTACCTTTGGTGTAAACCCCCATCAGTCGTTCCTTTTTATTACATTGATATTGTTTTATTTAAAACTTTATTGATCTTTTGATTATTATGCTATCTAATGAATACTCTGCTGACAGAACTGTTATGCTATTGCAAATAAGATTTTCATTGTTTTGTTTCAGTACAATTGATAATCAAGCACTCTTGATTCTTGACATGCAATCATGCCACACGCAAGCACGAAAGAGAAAAAAATCCATATTGGCTCTGGTAGAGCTGCTGCCTTAGAGCACCAGAGGCCCGGGCTTGATGGGATCATGGGTGCTGTCTGTACGGAGTTTGTACATTCTCCCTCTGTGGGTTCACGTTGGGTGCTCCGGTTTCCTCCCACGCTCCAAAGATGTGGAGGTTTATTGACAATAGACAATAGGTGCAGGAGGAGGCCATTCTGCCCTTCGAGCCAGCACCGCCATTCAATGTGATTGTAGGGACATAGGGATTGGCCAGGTAATAGAACCCTCGGATTGGATTACGGTCATGGGTTAAGGAAGCGCGGGGTATTTAAATGCTTGGCGCCAAACCAGATTAGAGATTAGACTAATAAGTAAAGTAGTGTTTGTCCAGGAAGAAGTCTGTCGCGTTTGTTACGGGTTTTGATACTAATAAAGGATTCAGATAAAACCACTCGTCTGGACTCACTACATTGGTGACCTCGAACGTAGGAAGAAAGCAGTAGCATGTCGCAGGCGGGAGCGAGCCCGGGCGAAATCCATCTACCGCCATTCTGGGCCCATCAGCCGCACCTGTGGTTTGTGCAGGCAGAGTCACAGTTCCATCTCAAGAAGGTGGAGGAAGACCAGGAGAAGTACCATCATGTGGTGAGCTGTCTGCAGGCAGAGCTGGCTGCGCGGGTCAGCCGATACCTGACCAGTCCACCCCAAACGGAGCAGTACGTGGGGCTTAAGAAGCTCCTGCTGCGGACCTTCGGCTGGGCCCAGAGCCAGCGGGCTCTGAAGCTCCTCCATTTGCCAGACCTGGGGCAGCGGCTGCCGTCGGAGCTGATGTCCGAGATGCTGGCGTTGGCGGGCGACCATCAGCCATGTATGATGTTTGAGGCGGCCTTCCGGGAGAAGCTACCTGGGGACGTCAGGTTGGTGTTGGCGGACGTCCCTTTTGAAGAGCCGGTAGCGTTCGCCGAGAAGGCAGACACGCTGGTGAGGGAACGCAACGCCCGAGACGGCTCCGTTAACCGGGTCTCGAGGCCCAGCGGCAGTCGGGAGTGCGGCCGGGAGAGCGACGCATCGGCCGCTATTGCGCAGCCGGCCCGCCAAGAGAGGGCGGCGGCGCCTGTTCATTGGCAGCGGGCTCGACCAACAGAGCCGGATAAGCGTCGCTGGTGCTCTTTCCATCGGCGGTGGGGCAGCGACGCCCGAAGCTGTAGATCCCCGTGTTCGTTTCCGGGAAACGCCGGGGCCGATCGACTGTAGAGGCAGTCTCGGTTGGCCGTAACCACCGCCTCTACGCTACGGATCAGACTACCGGGATCGTTTTCCTGGTGGATACGGGAGCGGTTGTAAGTATTGTGCCCCCCTATGACTGTGAAGTTCGAGTGGGGGAAAAGGGCCCGCCCCTAATTGCAGTGAATGGTAGCACCATCCGTACGTACGGTAAAAGGACCATGTCCTTGTCCTTCGAGTCCAGGACTTACCGTTGGGAATTCATCGTTGCGGATGTGGGCCAGGCCATATTGGGGGCAGATTTTCTATGGGCGTTTTCTTTGGTCGCAGACGTCCGAGGGAGGGGCCTACAACCCTTGGCTGATGTACGGCCTCGGGATACTGGGCCAGAGGCTTCTACAAGCGCCGCCCCACCCAGCCTAGTCATCCAGTCCATTACCACGGCTCCCGGTCAGTTCGATGCGGTCCTGGCCGACTTCCCGCAGCTCCTCGTCCAGCGTTTTGATTCACCTTCGGAGAAGCACGGGGTCGTCCATTTCATTCCAACCGAAGGGCCGCCGGTTTTTGCCCGGGCACGGCGCCTTCCACCCGACAAGCTGGCCAGGGCACGAGAGGAGTTCCTAAACTTGGAGAGGTTGGGAATCATTCGGCCTTCAAGTAGTCCGTGGGCATCCCCTTTGCACATGGTTTCCAAAGCATCTGGGGGGTGGAGACCATGTGGTGACTTCCGTCGACTCAACGCGGCAACACGGCCGGACCGATACCCGATTCCACACATTCAGGACTTTTCAGCTAGCCTGGAGGGGGCTACAATATTTTCAAAAATTGATTTGGTGCGGGGATACCATCAGATCCCGGTCCACCCGCCGGATATTCCGAAAACAGCGACCATCACCCCGTTCGGACTGTTTGAGTGGTTGCGAATGCCTTTCGGCCTTAAAAATGCAGCTCAGGCATTCCAGCGTCTGATGGACCGGGTGGGTCGAGGGTTGCCGTTCGTCTTTATTTATCTAGACGATATATTGATTGCCAGCCGTTCGGTCCAGTAGCACTTGGTCCACCTCCGCACCGTGTTCCAGAGGCTGCAAGACCATGGCCTGATTCTCCATCCGGACAAGTGCCAATTCGGCCTGTCCGCGGTGGATTTTTTGGGTCATCGGGTTACTCCGGCCGGTGCCACTCCCTTACCAGCTAAGGTGGACGCGGTCCGCTCTTTCCCCCGCCCGACTACCATCAAGGGCTTGCAGGAATTTGTGGGCATGGTCAATTTTTATCATCGGTTCGTGCCTGCAGCAGCTCGGGTTATGCGTCCCCTTTTTCAGTGTCTCGCAGGTAACCCCGCGGAGTTGGTATGGTCCGTAGCTGCGGAGACGGCTTTTGTTGCGGTCAAACAGGCCCTCGCCAATGCCACCATGCTGGTGCACCCGCGCTCCTCCGCCCCCACAGCTCTGACGGTGGACGCCTCAGACGTGGCAGTGGGTGGGGTTTTGGAGCAGCGGGTTGACGGTGAGTGGCAGCCTCTTGCGTTTTTCAGCAGGCAGCTCTCTCGGGCGGAGCTCAAGTACAGTGCGTTCGATAGGGAGCTCCTGGCCCTGTATTTAGCAGTCCGGCACTTCCGCTACTTTTTAGAAGGCCGTTCTTTCGTGGCCTACACGGATCACAAACCATTGACATTCGCTTTTGCTAAGGTTTCTGATCCGTGGTCGGCTCGCCAGCAGCGGCACCTAACCCTCATTTCGGAGTTCACGACCGATGTCCGTCATATTGCGGGTAGGTTGAATGCCGTTGCTGATGCCCTGTCCCGGCCGGCCATTCCCTCCGTAGCCGTGGTTGGTGACCATGTGGATTTCCAGGAGCTAGCGGAGGCTCAGCGCCTGGAAGGAACTGCCGCGGTGTACGCCTCCACAACCTCGGGACTGCGTTTAGAACAGGTGGCGTGTGGCCCCACAGGTATCAAGTTGTGGTGCGACGTCACTCTCCCACGTCCTCGCCCGGTGGTGCCGGCCGCTTTGCGGCGTAAGGTTTTTGAGGCCATTCATGGCCTGGCACATCCGTCCATCAGGGCGACTTCAGCCATGGTGGCCGACCGGTTTGTCTGGCATGGCCTGCGGAAGCAGGTGGCAGCCTGGGCACGCGCCTGCATTCCGTGCCAGACCTCCAAAGTCCATCGTCATGTCCAGCCCCCGCACCAGACATTTGAGGTTCCCCCCGCCCGTTTTTTCCACATCCATGTGGATTTGGTGGGTCCATTGCCCTATTATAGGGGTTACACCCACCTACTGACGGTGGTTGATCGGTTCACTCGTTGGCCGGAGGCGCTCCCGTTGTCGGACACCTCGGCGGCCTCCTGTGCACGGGCCCTGGCGTTGCATTGGGTGGCTCGTTTCGGGGTCCCGGCTATTCTTACCACAGATCGGGGAGCCCAGTTCACCTCGTGTCTCTGGGCCGCGCTGGCGCAGCTGTATGGTGCTCGATTACAGCAGACCACCGCCTATCATCCCCAAGCCAACGGGATGGTTGAGCGTTTCCATCGGCAGCTGAAGGCGTCCCTCTGTGCTCGCCTGACTGGCTACGATTGGGCTGATCAGCTGCCTTGGGTCCTCGTCGGCATCCGTACGGCCCCGCGGGCGGAACTGGGCACATCTTCGGCCGAGCTCGTCTACGGTTCGCCCCTGCGGGTGCCGGGCGATATTCTCCCTTCCATTCCCGCCTTGCCGCCATCCGTCACGTCAGTCTTGGGCTCCCTCCGGGAACGGGTGGGTTCTCTGGCTCCAGTCCCCACCTCTAGTCACGGAAGCACAGCAGTTCACGTTCCTTCGGAATTGCGGAGCTGTGATTTCGTGTTTCTTCGGAAAGATTGCCACCGTCCCCCTCTGCAGCCGGTTTACCAGGGCCCGTTCCAGGTGCTCAAAAGAGGGACTGTAACCTTCACCTTGCAGGTAGGAAATCGTCAGGAGCTGGTTTCAGTGTCCCGTCTCAAGCCGGCCCATTTAGACCAGGACCTCCCCGTGTCGGTGGCTCAGCCGCCGCGCCGGGGCCGGCCTGCGGCTGCTCGACTGGTCCCGTCAGCGGCGCCCAGTTTACCACCTTTTGGGCCTCCGCCGCCTATGGTTGGTCCCGGGCTGCCGTTGTTTATCAAGTGCCCCACGTCACCTGCACCCGCCGCTCCGGTGAACCTCCCATCGCCTCCAGCGGCGGCGTCCCCCCCGCCTCCTGTCACACTGGGGGTATCGGTTTCCCCTATCCGTACACGTTCTGGGCGGGAGGTTCGGCCACCCGTGAGGTATGGTTTCGAGGGTTCTGGGGGGGGGTCATGTAGGGACATAGGGATTGGCCAGGTAATAGAACCCTCGGATTGGATTACGGTCATGGGTTAAGGAAGCGCGGGGTATTTAAATGCTTGGCGCCAAACCAGATTAGAGATTAGATTAATAAGTAAAGTAGTGTTTGTCCAGGAAGAAGTCTGTCGCGTTTGTTACGGGTTTTGATACTAATAAAGGATTCAGATAAAACCACTCGTCTGGACTCACTACATGATCATGGTTGATCATTCTCAAACAGTACCCCGTTCCTGCCTTCTCCCCATACCCCCTGACTCCGCTATCCTTGTAGATTAATTGGCTTTGGTCAGTTTCAAAATTTGGGGAATTAGAAGCGGGGGCAAGGTCACGATGTCCACCAGGCACAGGTAGCAATGACTGTCCTCCACACTCAGCTGCTTTATCCTGGTTGAGGCGTTTTCCCCGCTCTGGGTCCCCGACCAGCTCAAACTGAGTTGCTCCGTTCTCCGCCGCCCAGTTTGGCGTCTGAACGGGACGATGTGTCGGTAGGGATCATCCCTCATCCATGTGATCGTGAGCGGGACGTGGTCAGGTGCCGGCGGTGGGAACACACAGGGTAACGTGGCCGAACCCCCCTCAATCAAAATCACCGCTGGGCCGTTCCCAACAGGAGCTGAGTGAAGGACAGGCACCGGTCAAGAGAAGCAGGACCAGTGAGCAGGAGATACTGTAAGCTGGAAATAAGAACTGGAAGCTGGACTCATGCTGAATGAGCTTTCGACCTGTCATAGGTTCATAAGTGATATGAAATTAATCAGGCCATTCGGCCCATCAAATCTACTCCGCCATTCAATCATGGCTGATCTATCTAACCCTCTCAACCCCATTCTCCTGCCTTCTCCCCGTAATCCCTGACACCTGTACTAATCAAGAATCTGCAAATCCCTGCCTCAAAAATATCCATTGACTTGGCCTCCAAAGCCTTCTGTGGCAATGAATTCCACAGATTCACCACCCTCTGACTAAAGAGATTCCTCATCTCCATTCTAAATGTACATCATTAATTCTGAGGCTGTGGCCCTCTGGTCCTTGACTCTCCCACTAGCGGAATCATCCTCTCCACTTCCACTCTATCCAGGCCTTTCACTATTCAGTAAGTTTCTGAGAAGTCCCCTCTCATCCTTCTAAACTCCAGCGAGTACAGGCCCAGTGCCGTCAAACGCTAATCATATGTTAACCCACTCATTCCTGGGATCATTCACGTAAACCTCCACTGCACACACACGCACACAGATATAACATGCACACACACACACGCGCATATACACACAACATGCACACACACACACACGCATATACCCACAACATGCACACATACATATGCACACACTCACACAAACACACACGTGCTAACTGTACAGGCATCCGTCCATCTGCGTGTTTTGATGATGCGGCTTGGCGCTGTCCTGTTTGGAGAGGGGGATTTTTCATCTGTGCTTACATCTCACTGTGCCCAGCAAGGATGAAGTGTCCTCTCCATTTGATTTGGCCGCTGAGCCTGGGCAGGTAAAAGGGAATACAAAGTTGCCCGGCATCTGCATTCCCCTCTCGACCTGATAGGCTGATTCCAGAGGAGCGGAGTGGCAGCTACATCTGGGGCCTACTCGGTTGCAGGAGTTGCTGGAAGGCGGACGCACGAGGGATCAGCTGACCGTCTCTATGGACTCCAGCTCCAGTGCCTTTGGCTGTCCTGAGCCTTACCCACAAGGCAGCGGGGTGCTATTTAACCCATTGTTGGGACCTGGTTGATGGACGTCAGGACGTGTCCACACGCCGGTGGGGGTGGGCCTGCACGTCCCATCTCCTCCGAGATCCCCGCGCAGTTTAGGCAGGGACTGAAGGTGGCCCCAGTTACCATGCGTTGCCACGAGGAGGCACTGCGATAGTCTTGATGCAGAGTTATCTACTGGCAGGGGGAGGCTCACGCACACGACTCACTTTTTCGCAAAAATTGCTAACCAGCTGCATCTGGTTTTATACCAGGGCACTGGACACTTGGAACACCCTGCGGCTCGCACCACCAACACACGTGCTAAGACATATGTACAAACAAGTTCACACACACACACACACACACACACACACACACACACACACACACACACACACACACACACACACACACACACACACACACACAAACACACACACACACACGCACACACACATAGATATACATACCCACATGCACACACCCATACACAAACAGACACACACGCATAGAGATAGACGCACACGTACTCACACACACATGCACTAGCACAGACACACATGCAGCCTCAAATGCAGCACGAGACACTCACAACTGCACATTTTCTTGCCTGCACTTTCTCTGTAGGTGTAGTGCTACATTCTGCACTGTGACAATTTTCTCTTTTGCACTTCCTGATATACCCAACATCTCAATATTTCAACATAAGGCCGGCACAGTGGCGGCAGCAGTAGAGCTGCTGCCTCACAGTGCCAGGGACCTGGGTCAATCCTGGTTTACTTCTTATGCTCCGGTTTCCTCCCGCATTCCAAAGACGTGCAAGTTTGCAGGTTAATTGGCTTGTGTAAATTGCCCCTAATGTGTAGGATGTGAAACTAGGATAGCATAGAACTAGTGATCGATGGTTGGCACAGACTCAGTGGGCCAAAGGGCCTGTTTCTATGCTCTATCTCTAAACTAAACTAAATCTGTTTTTAGTTTGACGTTCACTCTGTGACCGCGTGGGTTTTCTCCGGGTGCTCCGGTTTTTCCCACATTCCAGAGATGTGTGGGTTTGTCGGTTGACAAATTTACAGGCCCTCTGTAAATTGCCCCTAGTGTATAAAGAGTGAATGAAAAAGTGGGATAACGTAGAGCTGCATAACTGCAGCAGGGCGCAGCACAACAGTTGCAGCCTAACAACACCAGAGATCCAGCTTCGATCTCGATTACGGTTGTCTGCATGGAGTTTGCATTTTCTCCCCGTGACCGCGTGGGTTTCCTCCAGGTGTTCCAGTTTCCTCCCACATCCCAATGATGTGGAGGTTTGTAGATTAATTGGCTTCCGTAAATTGTCCCTAATGTGTAGGATAGAGCTAGTGTACAAGGATTGCTGGTCGGCGTGCACTCGGTGGGCCGAAGAACATGTTTCCGCACTGTATCTCTAAACTAAATTAATCTAAAAGTTAAATTGGTGATGGGTGGTGAGCACAGACTCAGCGGGCTGAAGGGACCATTTACACGCTGTTTCTCCAAACTAAAACTACACACGTAAAAGGGATCTGAGGGGCATATATTTCACCCAGAGGGTTGTGTGTGTGTGTGTGTGTGTGTGTGTGTGTGTGTGCGTGTTCAATGAGCTCTCCGAAGAAATGATAGAGGCAGGTACAATTATAATGTTTATAAGACATTTGTACAGGTTCGTGGATTGGAAAGATTGAGAGGGATATGGGTCAGGCACAGGTAAAAGGGGCGAACGACTGGCCCAGCATGGAGGAGTTGGGCCGAAGGGCCTGTTTCCACGCTGTATAACTCTATGACTGTGTCATGACTTAGGCTTGTATACGTTGCAATTTAGAAGGATGGGAGGGGATCTTATTGAAACATATAAGATTATTAAGGAATTGGACACGTTAGAGGCAGGGAAGCATGTTCCCGATGTTGGGGGAGTCCAGAACCAGGGACCGCAGTTTAGGAATAAAGGGTATGGTATTTCGAACGGAGATGAGGAAGTCAGAGAATTGTAAACCTGTGGAATTCTCTGCCTCAGAAGGCAGTGGAGGCCGATTCTCTGCATGCTTTCAAGAGAGAGCTCGACAGAGCTCATAAATATAGCGGAGTCAGGGGGTATGGGGAGAGGGCAGGAAAGGGGATGATCAGCCATGATCACATTGAATGGCGGTGCTGGCTCGAAGGGCCGAATGGCCTCCTCCTGCACCTATTGTCTATTGTCTATGGCAGACGAGGTCCCAGGCATTGAGGCAGCAACTGTACCACTTGCGCCACCATGTGGCAGCTTAGATAGTTGCACGCTCAGGAATGAGGGATGAAATTTAACAGAGGATACAGGAGGCTATACACCGATCAGCCAAAACATCATGACCACCTGCCTAATATGCTGTTGATCCTCCATGTGCCGGCAAAACAGCGCCGACCCGCCGAGGCATGGACTCCTGAAGTCTTGTAGACTCCTGAAGGTGTCCTGTGGTATCTGGCACCAAAACATTCGCAGCATATCCTTCAAGTCCTGTACGTTGCGAGGTGGAGCCGCCGTGGATCGGACTTGTTGATCCAGCACATCCCACAGATGCTCAATCGGATTGAGATCTGGAGAATTTGGAGGCCGGGGCAACACCGTGAACACTTCATCGTGTTCCTCAAACCATTCCCGAACAATGTGTGCAGTGTGGCAGGGCGCATTCTCCTGCTGAAAGAGACCACTGCCATCGGGGAATACCATTGCCATGAAGGGGTGTACCTGGTTCAAGGGGAAGAGGGAAAGTATCTGAGGGGTAACCTTTTTCGCACAAAGGGTGGTAGGTGTATGGAACGAGCTGCCGGAGCAGGTAGCTGTGGCAGGTACTATCACAACATTTGAAAAGCAACTAGACAGGTACATGGATAGGACAGGTTTAGAGGGAGATGGGCCAAACGCAGGCAAGTGGGATTAGGGTAGATGGTAGACACAAAATGCTGGAGTAAATCAACGGGACAGGCAGCATCTCTGGAGAGAAGGAATGGGTGGTGTTTCGGGTCGAGACTCTTCTTCAGACTGATCTAAACCAGCATCTGCAGTTCTTTCCTACACATTAGTGTAGATGGGACATGTTGGTCGCTGTGGGCAGTTTGGGCCGAAGGGCCTGTTTCCACACTGTATGACCCAATGACTCATTGACTCATTGACAGGTAGAGCGAAGAGAAAGATAACAGATTGCAGAGTTACAGCGCGGAAACAGTCCCTTCGGTCCACCGAGTTAATGCTGACCAGCGGTCACCCCTTACACGAGCACAAGCCTACACACTAGGCAAATTTTACAATCTTCCCAGAGCCAATTACGCTATCAACCTGTTTGTCCTTAGATTGTGGGAGGAAACCCGAGCACCCGGAGAACACCTACGCAGTTACAAGGAAGACATACAAACTCCGTACAGACAGCACCCGTAGTCCGGATTGAACTCGGGTCTCTGGTGCTGTAAAGCAGCAACTGTACCGCAGTGCAACCGTGCCGCCCACATTATAGAAAACTAGTTTCTTCACATTGTCAGGTTACAGTTCCAGAGACCAATATCCACAATGAGGTAGGTTGGAAAATCGGAACTGTGTCATAGCTTATGGAATGACCGTTCAAAATTCTGTGCGGAGTTTGCACGTTCTCCCTGTGACCGTGTGGGGTTTCTCCGGGTGCCCCGGTTTCCTTCCGCACTCCAAAGGCATATGGGTTTGTGCGTTACTTGGCAGCTGTAAATTGCTTAGGTATTAGGATGCAAAAGTCGGATAATATTTTCTTAAGAGGACGGCACAGCAGTTGAGTTGCTGCCGCACAGCGCTAGAAACCCAGTTTCAATCCTGACTACGGGTGCTCTCTGTACGGAATTTTCCCATTCTCCCTTTGACCGTGTGGATTTTCTCCGGGTGCTTCGGTTTGCTCCCACATTTGAAAGACACACAGGTTTGTAGGTTAATTTGTCTCTGTAAATGGCCCCAAGTGGGTAGAAAAGCAGGACACCGTAGAACAAGTGTACATGTGATTTTATTGGAATCTGACGGGTAACCTTTTCACACAAAAGGTGGTAGGTGTATGGAACGAGCTGCCGGAGCAGGTAGCTGTGGCATGTACTATCGCAATGTCTGAGAAGCAATTAGACAGGTACATGGATAGGACAGGTTTAGAGCGATACGGGGCCAAACGCAGGCAAGTGGGATTAGTCGGCGGGGACCCTGAAATACTAAACACGATTCTACTTTGGCTGCTTTGTCTTGGGAAGTTTTGAGCTTCTTAAAGGCTGTTAGTGAAGAAATGCAGAGTGTTACATCACTCCTGACCTGTGCTCTGTAAATGGTGTCAAGTCTTTGGAGTTTCACTGGGTGGCTGCCTCATACAGAATATCATTATCGCTCTTGCGGTCACAATATTTACGTAACTGGTCCAGTCAGTTTAGGTTTAGGGTTATTATTGTCACGTGTGAAAGGTGAACTTTACAGCGAACATAAGTTCTTCACAGTGAAAAGCTTTATTTCGCGTGCTTTAGACAATGGACTTCAGAGATACACCAGACGGGCGTGGACCCATTGGGTCCAAACCTCTCCTGCGGGCCCGGCAACCCTCCCCTTACCGACGACCCGTGGAGCCGTTGCCGACCGGGGAGTCTTCCCCTGGGCCATGGGCGGGTGAGGGGGGAGAGAAAAGGGGAGAGGGAGCCACTCACCCCGGCCCCGGGCGGCCATGGCGTCGGCCATGGCGGCGGCCAGAACGAGGGTCTTCTTTGAACCTCTGCCGCTGCGCTGCATCACGGGAGGAAGGTCAAGCGCGGGGCACGCCGGGACGGGCGCCCATCCTCCCAGCGGGGGGGGAGGCATTTATTGAAGTTTATTAAGTTAATTGCTTCTAAAATGTAACAAAACTTGATCAGTCGACACCGCAGGGGAACGGTGAGTAGTATGGGCCTAAAATTGGTGCGTAATCATTTACTGTTTTGGATGTATTTCAGGAACAAACAGCCATACAATTAAATGTATGAATATACAAGATGAGAGCAATATATAGATAGATACAGTGCGGAAACAGAAGTTTGGCCCACCGAGTCTGCACTGACTGGTGATCACCCTGTAAACTCGCACTATTCCAAACACTAGGGACAATTTATAATTTTACCAAAGCCAATTAACCTACAAACCTGTACGTCTTTTGAGTGGAGCAACAGGAGGAAAACCCCAAGCGGTCACAGGGAGAACGTTCAAACTCCACACACAGACAGCACCTGAGGTTGGGATCGAACCAGGGTCTCTGAAGGCACCAGAAACCCTGGTCTACAAAATGCTGGTATCGATAGGCTTTTTGTCACAATGGCCACATATCGATTCTACGTTTTAAAATAATTCAACACCGTTTCTCGGCAGCTTTCATCCTTGTTTTTTCCCCCAGGACCACTCTTTTACCTTCCATTCCTTGTTACTTAGAGAAGCATTCTCCCTTTTGTCTGAGAGTGGGTGCAATAAAGCACATCTCAATTTTCTGATCAGTTCTATTGCTCTCCGCCTGATTTACAACCTCTTATATTTTAATCTTTAAAAAAATCTTTTCTCTGTTTATCTTTACTCCAGCTAGCTATGCCTTGTAATCTAAGCACATCCTAAATCAATTTATTGCCTCTCCTAGCATGAGTATTTACTAAGTTACCTTTGGTATGTTGGCATCTTTTTGCATCATGCTTCCCCACAATGTAAGCTCTTGGGTTAAACACCAGTCCTTCCCTGATATACTAGGCATGTCTCCCTCATAAGTCTTTGCCCATTTTAATGCCTAACGAGTCTTTTAGGTTTAGATTTAGGTTTATTATTGCCATGTGTAGCCAGGTACAGTGAAAAGCTTTTATTTCGCATGTTATCTAATCCGATCAGATAATACTGCTCATAAACACAATCAAACCAAACTAGAGCTCAATAAGTGGAGCATAGTAGGTACAGGGTGCAGAATATAGTTTTCAGCATTATAATAATTATACTAGACGAAGTGGACCCGTTGGGCACAAACCTCTCCTGCATTGGTGCAGCACCCTGTACTCCTCCCCTCCCACCCCTCTTCCCCCTCCCCCCACCTCACCTCTCCCCCCTCCACCCCTCCCCTCCCCTCCACTTCTCCCCTCCCTCCCTCCTCCCCCTCCCTCCCTCCTCCCCCTCCCACCTCCCCCTCCCTCCTCCCCTCTCTCCCCCTCCCCCTCCTCCATCCCATCCCCTCCCCCTCCCTCCCCCCTTCCCTCCACCCCTCCCTCCCTCCCGCCCGAGGAGATAGATTTAAACTTTAAAATGTGAATAACTTTAAAAATATAACACCGATTTCAATGAAACTTCTTCCATTAGCACTAAAGGGCGGACGGTGAGTAAGGCGCGCCTAAAACTGTCGCTCTATCGTGTACCGTTTTGGCTGTAGTTCAGGAACAAACAAACAAACAAACAAGAGTTTCAGTATATGGATATTCTTTTATTTGTGCCACACTGGGGAAATTTGCAGTGTTACAGCAGCAAACTGAATAACAAGAGACATTCAGTATAAATTAAAAAAAGATAAAGATAATTGTCTTCATTAACTGTGTTTTTTTTAAACTGTTGCTGTTAACTGGTCTGTTGACTGGTCTACTAGGAGGGGTGCTGATTGTGCAGTCTCAAAGCAGTGGGAAGGAAGGACCACCGATATCTCTCCTTCACACACTTGGTGCGAATGAGTCTGTCACTGAAGGTGCTACTCAGTGCAGTCACAGTGTCCTGCATAGCACAACAGTTCCACAGACAGCGTGCAAAGTCAAGTCAAGTCAATTTTATTTGTATAGCACATTTAAAAACAACCCACGTTGACCAAAGTGCTGTACATCAGTTCAGGTACGAAGAACGAACATACAATGGCACACAAACATAACAGCACATACATAAACAGTTCACAGCGCCCCTCAGAAGGCCTCAAACGCTAGGGAGTAGAAATAGGTTTTGAGCCTGGACGTAAAGTAGTCGATGGAGGGGGCTGTTCTGATGGGGAGAGGGATGATGTTCCACAGTCTAGGAGCTGCAACCGCAAAAGCGCGGTCACCCCTGAGCTTAAGCCTAGACCGCGGGATAGTGAGTAGCCCCAAGTCGGCCGACCTGAGGGACCTGGAGATAGCGTGGTGGGTTAGAAGATTTTTGATATACAGGGGGGGGGGGCAAGCCCGTTTAGGGCTTTGTATGTGAATAGGAGGAGCTTGAAGTTGATTCTGTACCATTGGGAGCCAGTGGAGAGAGGCCAGAATCGGGGTGATGTGGTCCCTTTTACGGGTACCCGTCAGGAGTCTCGCTGCGGCGTTTTGGACCAATTGCAGGCGGGACAGGGATGATTGACTGATCCCAGTGTATAGGGAGTTGCAGTAGTCTAGGCGGGAGGAGATGAATGCGTGGATGATTTTTTCAATGTCGTGAAATTCAAGGAATGGTTTGATTTTAGCTATGGTACGACGCTGGAAGAAGCTGGCTTTTACCACAGCGTTGACTGGCTTGTCAAACTTTAATGCGGAGTCAAATATCACGCCAAGGTTTTTGACATGCGGTTTGACCAGGGAGGATAGGCTTCCAAGGCTGCCTGTTATCGTTTTGATGGATTCGGGGGGGGGGGGGGGGGGGGAGTGGTGGGGGAAATAGGATGACCTCAGACATGCTCTCGTTTAGTTGAAGGAAGTTCTGTGCCATCCAACATTTTATGTCCTCAAGGCAGTGCATTAAGGCTGATTAACTTTGACCGTTTGTTGGGTTTAAGGGGGAGATAAAGCTGTGTGTCATCCGCATAGCAGTGGAAAGAAATGCCGTACCTTTGAATGATTTGGTCGAGGGGGAGCTTGTACAGAGAGAAGAGAATGGGGCCTAGGATGGAGCCTTGTGGAACCCCGCAGGAGAAGCTAGCTGGGGAAGAGGAATAATTGCCTATGTTGATGGAGAAACTCCTATTTTTGAGGTAGGAAACGAACCTCAATGAGGTAGAGGTGACAGTGCCCTAGCTTATGGAAGGACCATTTTGAAGCCTGAGGGCAAAAGGGTATTCCGAGTCTGGTGGTGCGCGATTTCAAGCTTCTGTACCTTCTGCCAGAGATGTTAAAATGAATTGTCTCCATGTTATTTTGCGAGAGTCTGGTTTGACTTCTCTCACTCTCTCTTCAGCCCCACAGTTTTCCTACGCTGTGATTCTGTGTATTCTACTTGGAGTGAAGACCCTTGTCCATTTGGTGATGGGCTTCATTTTATTCAGAAACAAAACCAGGTACGTAATTTTGCTGCAAGATACTTGCCTTCCAATGCCCGCCATGTGATTCATGGTCTGCTTCTGGTGATTCATCTAAAACATTCATTCCCTTTCTCTCTCTGTAGATGCTGCCTGACCAACTGAGTGTTCTCAGTGTACTCTCTCCTCTCTCAATCTCTCTGTCTCTCTCCCACAGGGGACAGACTATCCACAGATATTTACGGCAAACACACTGACACAAGAGCTTCCTTGACTACACCCAGCCCCACCCTGTCTCCTGCAGATTGCCATTCCATTCTCCCTCTGTTCCCACGATGATTTCCCCTCTCGGACATCTGAGAAGTTCTCTTTATTCAGGAAATGTGGATCTGCACAATCTGTCATTTTCCTTTCTTCCCAGGTTTTCTCTGTTTTCCTCTGTGTCAAACCTTGTCTACCCATTCCAGCATCCAATTTGTCTAGTCCATACAGCATGGAACAGGTCGTTTGGCCCCATAATCCCATATGCCGGCATTTGACCCACATCCTTCTCAACCTTTTGTGTCCATTGCGGACATTGGACATTGTCTCTGGAACTGATGCACTGCAATGCTGAGAACTCCACTGATCAGCCAAAACATTATGACCACTCATACGCAAAGTGAATAGCATAGTTTATCTTGTTGCAATGGCACTTGTCAAGGTGTGGGATATATTAGGCAGCAAGTGAACAGTCAGTTCTCGAAGTTGATATGTTGGAGGTAGGAGAAATGGGCAGGAGTAAAAGACGGGAGCGACTTGGACAAGGGCCACATTTTTAGGGACAGACGACTGGGTCAGAGCATCTCTGAAACGGCAAGTGCTTCTGGGGTGCTCCCGGTCAGCAGCGATGAGTACCTACCGACAGTGGTCCGAGGAGGGACAAACCACAAACCGGAGACAGGGTGTTGGGCGCCCAAGGCTCATCGATGCACGAGGGCAACGAAGGCTATCCCGTCTGGTCCAAACCGACAGAAGGTCTACTGTGGCACAAGTTACAAAAAAATGTAATGGTCACGGGAGGAATGTGTCACAATACACAGTGCATCGCACCCTGCTGTTGATGGGGCTGCACACGGAGGACCAACAGCATATTAGGCAGGTGGTCATAATGTTTTGGCCCATCAGGTCATAATGTTTTGGCTGATCGGTGTATATTCTGCACTCTGTATCTTCCCCTTTGCTCTAACCAATTTTACTTGTTTGACATGATCGTATTTATGAGCAGCATTTTCTGATCTGATTGTTTTGCAAGAAACACAAAGCTTTTTTCTGTACCTCAGTTCATGTGACAATAATGAACCTACACCTAAAGGGGAAAAGAAATTCAGGGGTTGAGGGAGGGTCCTGACTCGAAATGTTATCTGTTCATTCCCTCCACACACGCTGCCTGACCTGATGAATTCCGCCAGCACTCTGCGTTTTGCTTCACAGTTCCAGCATCTGCAGTTCCTTGTGTCTCCATGATCTTCTCCATCGCTCCCCACGGACCTTCACATTCTTGGCCTGAATAACTCAGATGTGATGGTTGTCAGTGATTGTAGTGCTGCAAGTGTGAGCGAGTGAGGTTCAGTTTGAGGTTTATTATTGTCACGGCTATTGAGGTACAGGTTTGTTTTGCATGACATCAGATCAGACAATATGATACAAGATTGCAATCAAATGAAACTCAAGTACAATAGGTAGAGCAAAGGGGAAGATCTACCAGAAATGCTCTAGGGTTCTCCAGAGATGCTGCTGACCCACTGAGTTACTCCAGAACTTTGTGTCTACCGCTGCACGGTGGCGCAGCAGTAGAGTTACTGCCTTTCAGCGAATGCAGCGTCAGACACTCAGGTTCGATCCTGACTACGGGCGCTGTCTATACGGAGTTTGTACGTTCTCCCCGTGACCTGCGTGGGTTTTCTCCAAGAACTTCGGTTTCCTCTCACACTCCAAAGAAGTACACGTATGTAGGTTAATTGGCTGGGCAAATGTTAACAAAAAAAATTGGATAGTGTAGGATAGTGTTAATTACCAGGGATCGCTGGGCGGCGCGTACCCGGTGGGCCGAAGGGCCTGTTTCTGCGCTGTATATCTAAAAAAAATCTAGACCATGGTCCCAAACCTCTCCTGCATTGGTGCAGCACCCTTTCCTCCCCCTCCCCCTCCCCTCCCCCTTCTCCCCCTCCCTGAACCCCCTTCCCCCTCCCCCTCCCTCCCTCTCTCCCTCCCTGCTCCCCCTCCCTCCTCCCCCTCCATTCCATCACCCTCAACCCCCCTTATCCTCGCTCCTCCTCCTCCCTCCACACCCTCCCTCGGGGATAGATTTTAACTTTAAAATGTGAATAACTAAATATATAACACCGATTTCAATGAAACGTCGTCAATTAGCACCAAAGGGATGATGATGAGTAAGGTGGGCCTAAAATTGTCGCGCTATCGTGTACCGTTTTGGCTGTAGTTCAGGAACAAACAAACAAACAAACGAGAGTTTTAATATGTAGATGTTCATAAGTTCAAGAAGCAGAATTAGTCCATTCGGTCCGTCAAATCTATGCCACCATTCAATCATGGATGATCTATCTTCCCCTCTCAACGCCATTCTCCTGCCTTCTCCCCCATAACCCCTGGCGCCCGTAATAATCAAGCATCTTTGTTTGATAAACTAGTATCTGCAGTTCCTTGTTGTTACACACGGGAATGCCGTCCGTCCATTTCACTCCACAGATGCTGCCTGACATGCCTCACCACTTGCGCCGTAACCATTCCGTGATGCTACCAATCAATGGAGAAAAACATAATTTCCTGTGGAATTACTGAAGCTCATTTTAACTGGTCTTGTTCTGTCCACAGAAGGAGCCGGGATTGCTCCACCGCTGGAAGCTGAGACACCCATGTTTTTTGTCCATGTGCACATCTGCCGCTCTTTCCACACTGCCTGCCTCCGCCATTTTCAGCTGCGCTTGTGAATGCAATCATTCGATGCGCGATGCATGGGCCCCAAGTGCAAATTTCGTCCTGCCGATGAGCCATCCATCACAGTTGTACACGCCCTGGCATTTCCGCTGGGATGTATGTACGATTGTTCCCAATAATAATACTGGTCATGAACACCAATAACTAGACTTCACGAACACTCAGGGTGAGGAATTTGGGGACATCTATTTTGGGTTGAGTAGCGAGCGGTACGAAGGAGAGGCAATGATGAGTGTGGGGGGAATAGGTCAGGGGAGTGGTGGGATTTGGAGAGGTTAGTTTAGAGACACAGCATGGGGGCAAACCCTTCGGCCCACCGATCAATGCCGACCATCCATCACCCACACTTACTAGTTCTAGGTTATCCCACTTTCTCATCAGTCGTTCGGAATGTACCTGAAGGCAGACGTAATAAAACGCATTCACCACCAAAATCAACCACAGGTTTAGATAGGGTAAACTATTGCGAACATATGTACCTTTTACAAAGTTGCATGAATTCATAATTATTCGCACAAGTATAATTGTACAGAATTGCACACATAATTATCCACAGCATATAACACACAGATCATATATGTACATGCACACACACTGATCAGCCAAAACATTGTGACCACTGAAGGGGAAGTGAATAACATTGATTATCTTGTTACGGTGGCACCTGTCAATGGGGTGGGATATATTAGGCAGCAAGTGAACAGTCAGTTCTTGAACTTGATGTGCTGGATGCAGGAGAAATGGGCAGGAGTAAAGAAGTTAAAGGATTGTGTCACAATACACAGTGCATCGCACCCTGCTGCATATGGGGCTGCACACGGAGGACCAACAGCATATTAGGCAGATAGTCATAATGTTTTGGCTCCTCAGGAACAATGTTTTGGCTGATTGGTGCACATACATGCATTTGCAAGCACAGTCCATGTACTGTTGATGCATGCATTTACTGTACATATAACACGTGCATAAATATACAAGAGTGCAAGCATGAATGGTGCAGGATGATACTATGATACAGCAATGCATGTATTTACACACACACACACAAACACACATCACACTGGTTTACGTTATCTCTCTTTCATATCCACTCTTTACACACGAGCGGCAATTTACAGCAATCATTAACCGACAAACCCTGATGACTTTGGGATGTGGGAGGAAACCAGAACACCAGGAGGAAACCCGGAGGATTACAGGGAGAACGTACAAATTCCACACGGACAGCACCCGTGGTCAGGATCGAACTCGTGGATCTGGCGCTGTGAGTCAGCAACTCCCACCCATCATCCACACACAAGGTTGCCGTAGAAATTCTCGATCGGAAAGCAGGGATAAGTGTGAGAGATATCGTTGAATGTGGAGTTGAATGATAGAGCTCTTAACGATAGCGGAGTCAAGGGATATGGGGAGAAGGCAGGAACGGGATCATTGTGGATGATCACGGTGAATGGCGGTGCTGGCTCGAAGGGCCGAATGGCCTACTCCTGCACCTATTGTCTATTGTCTATTGATGCTACAATGACTTGAAATGCAACAAATAAACATGTTTTGTGCAAGGATGTTGGCTGTTCCTCAGTGATAATCTGCACTGCACTCAGTCAGAGCATAGGGGACCATTCAGCCCATCTTCCCCATTCTAGCCCTTTTTGGTCAGAATCAATGCTTCAGTGGTGCTTTTATTATCACATGTGCAAACACACAGTGGAATTATTTTCCTTACATAGTCCAGTAAAGGTTTGAGTTTAGTTTATTGTCATGTGTACCGAGGTCTCGTAAAAAGCTTTTGTTGTAGGTTAACCAGTCTGTGGAAAGACAATGCACGATTACAATCGACCCATCCACAATGTGCAGATGCATGATAAAGGGAACAATGTGAATAGCGTTTAGTACAAGACAAAGTCCAGTAAAGTCCGATCAAAGATAGTCCGAGGGTCTCTAATGCCATATTGCAATACCTAATCACAATCCCCGAAGAGCAGTGTGTGGAAATAGTCCACTGAGATTGCATGCAAGAGACGCAAGGTTTTGGCACCATTTAAAAGTCCAGTCTGCACTCCAGGTCCTATGAGTGGCACCCAATCCTGGTGAGCCCCAGGCTGCTGCACGGCCTCCAGCCATCACATTCCTTGGATGTTTAGATCCCAGGGACACCTCCTGCAGCCGACCTTGAGGGATTACCTATATTAAAAAGACTGCAGATGCTGGTTAAAATCGAAGGTAGACCCAAAATACTGGAGTAACTCAGAGGGTCAGGCAGCGTCTCTGGAGAGAAGGAATGGGTGACATTCCGGGCTGGGACCCTTCTTCAGACCGGTCTCGACCCGAAGCGTCACCCATTCCTTCTCTCCACAGAAGCTGCCTGACAGGCTGAGTTACTCCAGCATTTTGTGTCTACCTTTGGGGGATTACCTTATTGAGATGCAGAAGACCACGAGGAGCTTGTATAAAGTGAACCCTCACAGTCTTTTTCCCAGGGTAAAGGATTCAAAAATGAGAGAGCGTAGGCTTAAGGTAAGAGAGGAGAGATTTAAGAGGGAACTTTTACTTTAGTTTAGAGATACAGCGTGGAAACAGGCCTTCCGGCCTACTGAGTCCGCACCGAACAAGGATCACCCATACAATAGTTCTATCCGACATACAAGGGACAAGTTACAGAAACCAATTAACTTACAAACCGGTATGTCTTTGGAATGTGGGAGGAAACCGGAGCACCCGGAGATTAGGATCGAACTCTGGCATTTTAAGGCAGCAACTCAACCGCTGCGTCACTGTGCCACCACTGCTGGGCAATATTTTCACTCACTGGGATAGTCTGTATCTGGATTGAGCTGCCAGAGGAAGTGGATACAATGATCACATGCAAGCAATATTTGGACATACTTATGGATATGGACAGGAAGGGATTAGAGCACTATTGGCCAAATGTGGGCAGATGGGACAAGCCCAGAATGCCAACTTGGTCAGCATGGGTGCACCAAGGGGCCTGTTTCCATTGATAGAAGAGTTCGATGACAATTGCCTAAGAGTTTGCTGAGATACTGAGGTACCTGATACAAAAGCTATAAATGTGTTTATTTGTAAACACACATCTAACATTATGCTTGGTCCAGGTGTACACTGCCCTATCCATGAACTCTTTTTCTGTTACATTGACAACTACTTCGGTGCTACCTCCTGCTCCCACACAGAAGTCATAGACTTCCCTCACCACAGCACCAATTTCCATCCTGCATGAAATTGACTCGAACAATCTCCGACACCTCCCTCCCCTTTCTTGATCTCACAAGCGATAGACCATTGACTGATGTCTATCATAAACGTACGGGCTCCAACAACTATCTAGACTACACTTCCTCACACCCTGCTTCATGCAAATCCTGCATCCACAACTCCCAATTCCTCGTCTACGCATTATTTGCAGCCAAGATGTGGTGTCCCACACCAGGACATCAGAGATGTCCTCATTCTTTAGGGAACAGGAATACCCCACGTCCATCATAGAATAGAGCCATGGTTTTCCAGGGAAATTGGACACTTGGTTCGGAAAAAGAGGGAGATATACAATAAATATAAGCGGCAGGGAGTAAATGAGGTTCTTGAGGAATATAAAGAATGTAAAAGGAATCTTAAAAAGGAAATTAGAAAAGCGAAAAAAAGATATGAGGCTGCTTTGGCAAGTAATGTAAAAGTAAACCCCAAGGGGTTCTACAGATATGTCAATAGCAAAAGGATAGTGAGGGATAAAATTGGTCCATTAGAGAGTCAGAGTGGACAGCTATGTGCTGAGCCGGAAGAAATGGGGGAGATATTAAACAATTTCTTTTCTTCGGTATTTACCGAGGAGAAGGATATTGAATTATGTGAGGTAAGCGAAACAAGTAGAGTAGTGATGGAAATTAGGAGGATTAAAGAAGAGGAGGTACGGACACTTTTGAAGAATATAAAAGTGGATAAGTCTCCAGGTCCTGATAGGATATTCCCTAGGACATTGAGGGAAGTTAGTGCAGAAATAGCAGGGGTTATGACGGAAATATTTCAAACGTCATTAGAAACAGGGATGGTGCCGGAAGATTGGCGCATTGCGCATGTTGTGCCTTTGTTTAAAAAAGGTTCTAAAAGTAAACCTAGCAATTATAGACCTATTAGTTTGACGTCTGTGGTGGGAAAATTAATGGAAAAGATACTTAGGGACAATATATATAATTATTTGGATAATCAAGGCCTGATTAGAAACAGTCAACATGGATTTGTGCCTGGAAGGTCATGTTTGACTAATCTTCTTGAATTTTTTGAAGAGGTTACCAGGGAAATTGATAAGGGCAAGGCTGTGGATGTTGTCTATATGGACTTCAGTAAGGCATTTGACAAGGTTCCACATGGAAGGTTGATTAAGAAGGTTAAATCGTTGGGTATTAATAGTGAGGTTGCAAGATGGATTCAACAATGGCTGAATGGGAGATACCAGAGGGTAACGGTTGACAATTGTATGTCAGGTTGGAGGCCAGTGTCTAGTGGAGTGCCCCAAGGATCTGTGTTGGGTCCACTGTTGTTTGTCATTTACATTAATGATCTGGATGATGGTGTGGCAAATTGGATTAGTAAATATGTAGATGATACTAAGATAGGTGGAGTAGTTGATAGTGAGGTAGATTTTCAAAGTCTACAGAGAGACTTGGGCCTTTTGGAAGGGTGGGCTGAAAGATGGCAGATGGAGTTTAATGCTGATAAGTGTGAGGTGCTGCATTTTGGTAGGACAAATCAAAATAGGACGTACAGGGTAAATGGTAGGGAATTGAGGAATGCAGTGGAACAGAGGGATCTGGGAATAACTGTGCATTGTTCCCTGAAGGTGGAATCTCATGTGGATAGGGTGGTGAAGAAGGCGTTTGGTATGCTTGCCTTTATAAATCAGAGCATCGAGTATAGAAGTTGGGATGTAATGTTGAAATTGTACAGGGCATTGGTGAGGCCGAATCTGGAGTATGGTGTGCAGTTCTGGTCGCCAAATTATAGGAAGGATGTCGACAAAATGGAGAGGGTACAGAGGAGATTTACTAGAATGTTGCCTGGGTTTCAGCACTTAGGCTACAGAGAGAGGTTGAACAGGTTGGGTCTTTATTCTTTGGAGCGTAGAAGGTTGAGGGGGGACTTGATAGAGGTTTTTAAAATTATGAGAGGGACGGACAGAGTTGACGTGGGTAGGCTTTTCCCTTTGAGAGTGGGGAAGATTCCAACAAGGGGACATAGCTTCAGAATTGAGGGACAAAGGTTTAGGGGTAACATGAGGGGGAACTTCTTTACTCAGAGGGTTGTGGCTGTATGGAATGGGCTTCCGGTGGAAGTGGTGGAGGCTGGCTCGATTTTATTATTTAAGAGTAAATTGGATAGGTATATGGATAGGAGGGGATTGGAGGGTTATGGTCTGAGTGCAGGTAGATGAGACTAGGTCAGGGAGAATGGTCGGCGTGGACTGGTAGGGCCGGACAGGCCTGTTTCCATGCTGTAGTTGTTATATGTTATATGTTATATATGTACAGTGAAAAGCTTTTGTTGCGTTCTAAGCAGTCAGCGTAAACATAATGCACGGTTACAATGGGGCCGTCTACAATCCTTAATGAACGATAAAATAAGTAACATGAATTAGTTCAAGATACTGTCCAGTAAAGTCCGATCAAAGATCGTCCGAGAATCTCGAATGCATTGTAGATAATAGCTCAGGACCGCATTCTGGTGGTTGGGAGGATGCCCGCTAACAGTTGGGAAGAAACTGTCCCTGAAATTGGAGGTGTGCTAGAACTGATGACCGTCCAGATGGTTGTCATCCGAACCATCTCTCTGTAAGATCGAATCGCCCTTGGTTTTACCTCGGCTGAAGAGGGAAATGAAAGAGGTTATTTGATGCAATTGACAATTGGCTGCTGAAAATAACGATGACTGCTGTCCCAAGAAAAAACAAAAGGGAGTAGGAAAGAAAACTGCAGATGCTGCTTTAAATCGAAGGAAGACACAAAGTGCTGGAGTAACTCAGCGGGACAGGCAGCAACTCCGGAGAGAAGGAATGGGTGACGTTTCGGTTCGAGTCTGAAGAAGGGTCTCGACGCGAAACGTCACCCATCCCTTCTCTCCAGAGATGCTGCCTGACCCGCTGAGTTACTCCAGCATTTTATGTCTATCTCCTAGACAAAAAGGACGGAGTGCAGAAGAGTATTGTGATAATTGCTGAAATGCGAAAAGTTAATATTGTTTTTCTACCCATAACGCCATTGTCCTGCCTTCTCCCCACAACCCCATTGTCGTCCCGCCATTCCGCCCTCTGGACTCCAGGTTTCATGAGGGGCAGGTCTGCAGGATCGGGTTAATTGAAGGTTCATTCTGAAGGAGGGTCTGGACCCGAAACGTCACCCATTCCTTCTCTCCAGAGATGCTGCCTGTCCCGCTGAGTTACTCCATCGTTTTGTGTCTACCTTATTTGAAGGTTCATTTGACCAATTCACCCCGATGATCCAGACTTGGCTGTGGCTCGCTTGCCAGTGGCCGGGAGAGGACGTGTCATCACCGTAGAAAATAACCGCGCAATACAATCGTGGTTGGAGTTGTGACCTCAGCACTTGATTCAGCCGCTTTCTTCTAACGACAAGTAAAATAAAGCATGCTGCTTGTAGCAATTAATAGAAACACAGAAACGTGGAAAAAAAGGTGTAGGAGTATGTCATCCGGTCCTTCGAACCACCACCACGATTCAATATGATCATGGCTGATCATCTAAAATCGGTACCCTGTTCCTAAGTTTTCCCCATTTGCCTTGATAATGTAATGATCTTTGAGTCTCACATTTCGGGTCGAGATTTGGACATGTTATATATATACACCGATCAGCCAAAACAGTGTGACCAGTGACAGGTGAAGTAAATAACATTGATTATCTTGTGTTTTTTGTTTTATGTTGGTTTTATGATTGTGTGTTTTATTGCTTTCTTTTTATTGCCTCTCATTGTTGACTGCCGGTATATAAAAAAAGACATAAGGCACTGGAGTAACTCGGCCGGTCAGGCAGCATCTCTGGAAGACATGGATAGGCGACGATCCAGAATAATGAAGGTGTCAGACACGAAATATCAGCAATCCAGGTCGTCCAGAGATGCTGCCTGAGCCGCCGGTTTACTCCAGGACTTTGTGACATTTCAGGAGTGATTGGTTAATGGGGCAGTGGGGGTAAAGTAGCAGTGACTAGTGAACAGTATGGGGGTAGAGTGTGATGGGGACAGTAGGGACGGGGTCTTGGATGAGCTGAAACGTGGTGTCGGTTGGCTGGGGGGCTGGGGTAGAGAAACAATGAGAAGAGTGGCCCTGGAGATGTGGATATTAGTTTTATTGTAATGTCTACCGAGACACTGTGATAAGCCTTTTGTTTGTGTGCTATCCAGTCAAACTAAATCATATTACAGTGTACATGAGTGAAATCAAGTCATACACAAATACAATAGGTAGTGTCGAAAGAAATATATCAAAGGGTAGAATATAGTTTCAGACCATTATAGGATTACAATTCCGGAGAATATGTTCACATTCAGCTCGGTTGTAAGATCGGGACTAAACCATAGTTTGTGGGAGAATCGTTCAACAATGTGAAAACAGCGGGTAAATAGGAAACGGGAAGGTAGAAGGATGAGGGGGGGACCTCATTGAACATGACCGAATAGTGAAAGACCTGAATAGAGTGGACGTGCAGTGGATGTTTCCACTAGTGGGAGAGTCTAGGACTAGATGCCAGCGTCTCAGAATAAAAGCACATACCACTAGAACATGGATGAGGAGGAATTACTTTAATCAGAGGGTGATGAATCTGTGGAATTCGTTGCCACAGAAGGCTGTGGATCGCCGTCAATTGATATTTTCCAATTCTAACCAGCCTGAACTTAATCCATACCCCTCCATTCCCTGCATGTCCACCTGCCTATCCAAACGCCTCCTGAATGCCACTTATTGAATCTGTCTCCAGCTTTACACCAAGTAGAACCATCCCGGCCCTCACCACCCTGTGGGTTGTTATTGGGGCCATGCTGAACTTTCTTCATCTCCCGAGGAAGTAAGCGACTTTTTTGGCTGTAGCTTCAACGCGGTTGGTCCAGGCGATATTCGTCTAACGAACCGGAAGCCCTCAACCACTTGTTTGAAATCGTCCCACTGCAATGGTGTCATCTACAAACGGGCACATGGGTGACTGGATCTGCATGGGTTTAGTGATTTGAGTTTGATTGGAATTTGCTTTGTTGGTTTATTGGTCAAATTTTTTTGCACACTAAGACCCACATTTCCGTTACACCTCTGACAAACAGCGGCCCCGGATTTGTGTGTTCCATTATTTTAACCCGGACACGGGTCCCACTCTTTCTTTAATCACTAAGGTTCCGTATTCCAATTGCACCTATTCGCCCTGGGAACACAAAGGACTAGCAGATGAAATGTTGAGAGATCTATGGGCCAATGGGTGGAAAAGATTGAGAAGGATATGGTTCAAACGCAGGCAAATGGGTCCAAGTTATGTGGGACATCTTGGGCAACGTCAACGAGTGGGGCCGAAAGGCCTGTTTGCGTGTTGTGTGACTCTAAAAGCAGGCACCAAGTTTCCATCTGAGCTCCTGACCGCGCTGTTCTCCCTGTAACCGGGCGGATTTTCTCCGGGTGCTCCGTTTCTTCCCACATCCCAAAACCGTGCGGGTCTTCAGATCAATTGGCCTCTATCTATTTTACCTACTGTATAGCGAGTGGATGAGATAATGGCATGAGATCGGACGAGTGTGAACGGGTGATCGATGGTGGACGTGGATTCTGTGAGACTAAGGAGTTCACGTGCTGTATCTCTAAACCAAAGATACTAAAGGAGCAAGATGAACCACTCCGTCGAAGTCGCATATACTGAAGTATAGTACGCAAAGGAGCGTAACGCCCGCCATTTTAGTAAGCAATCCCCTCCGTTCGCTATGTCTCTCGCAGTGTAATCATTGTTTAGGGGAAACAGTATGTATGATGATACCATAAAAATGCTGAATATATCTCATCTTCAATTCACAGATTTTTGGTTTTTTAATATATGTTTCTGCAAGTTTCTGCCTACTGAAATGGCGCCTTCTCATACTGCGGTTTCTAGGGTCGAGTGGACCATCTTGCTCTGCTCTATTATCTTTGATCTAAACTAAGATCAAGTGCTACAGTGATTGGCTGGAGTATGGCGGGGAATGGACAGAGGTTTGTGCAAGATAACAGGTAACAAAGAAATATAACTGGTCAAACGCACGGTGCGGCCATGAACCCAATGGGCCGAATGGTCCTGTGGAAATGTTACAAGCAATTCAGAACGACATTGATTTAAAATAAAACCTCAAATTAAAGCAAACCAAATCATTATTGTTTTGCTGAATTTAATAACCATTTTAGATGTTCTTCTATGTTGCTCTCCCATTCAAATACATTGAAAGATTTGTGCATTTCCGAAATTAAGCAAACAGCATTCAAATTTAAAGTTATGTTCTCTATGTATTGCACACGTGAAGCCTTTCGATTGTCGCTCTTCCATTAAAATTTACTTCGAAGGTTGCATATATTTTAAATTAAGCAAACTGCATTAACAGTAAGGGTGTGTTCCCTGCGTGCTAAATGCACCATTTGAGGTTTATAAGCAGACTACTACAAAGAAAAGGACTAGAATGAAGTTAGTCAGGGTCTAGGGATTGCCACAGCAGGGAGGTTTGGACATGCTTCTGGAGTAAACGTGTCAGAGAATTGTACAGTGGAGAAATTGGGCCATCGGACAATCGTGTCGATATGAACATCTTTGTCTTTGTGCATGAATCCCGTTGGTCCTAATTAGATCCATGTCATTCTCTTGTCACAAGAGGGAACTGCTGATGCCGATGTAAACCAATGATGGACACAATGTGCTAGAGTAACTCAGCGGGTCAGGCAGCAACTCTGTAGGACATGGATAGGTGACGCTTCGTGTCCGGTCCCCTTCTAACCAGGTGAGAATTTGCAGCACTTTGTCTATCCTTCCAACCTTTTCCTAATTAAGTGCCTGTCCATGCGCCTAAACGTTTGTCGTACATGCTGGTGTAACTCAATTTCACCAGAACTTCGTGTCTTTTTTAGAAATGATTGATAATGGGCGTCTGGCTTTCTGTCTTCCCTTATATCAACCAGGGTACGGGTTCCCACACCCCCTTTAAACTCAATGAGGATGTGTATTCTCACGGCCCCTCCTCGGTAACACAGCGGACTAGGAAAGTGAAGGTTGAGACAGCGATCTGTCTATGAATAAACAGTATTTAGATGGGACATGGGTCAAACACGGGCAAATGGGTCTAGCTTAGATGGGGCATCTTGAGCAACATCTGCGAGTTGGGCCGAAGGGCCTGTTTGCAAGTTCTATGACTCGAGAAGCAGGCACCGACTTGTCAAACTGAGCTCCTGTTCCCGCCCTCCCCTTAAACTCGCCGGACCCCAGGTCCCTCACTCCCATTAAACCCGCGGGGGGACACATTCCAGTTCTCCTTTGAAACTGACTGGGTACACTCGAGACATTAGTAAATGGCCGTGTGACATTAACAAATTAAAAGCGAGTCGGTGCGTTAATATGATTGACACCCATTCGGAAAAAATCTGCCGGGCCGCAAAAGCAGGTGGGACCGGCGGACGGTTTCATTGCGAGGCCGATGACATTGCAGTCGGAACACGGGTCTGCTCAGCTTCCTGCGATGGATCCGTCTCCACGCTTGCTGCGGACACAACAAGTCCAATTAAAACAAGCCACGGTAATTGCACCACAAAACCTTTTCTGGCATCTCCATTCACAGCGTCAGTTCAATCTCTGAAGAGATTCTGATGGAGATTTAAACGGAATTCTCCAGAGCGGAGACGTTATTGTCAATGTCAGCGTTTGACAACTAAATTTGAGGTGGAGTTAAATATGCAAAAAAGGTGATTGACTGAACAGGGGACACGTATATTGGTCGTTGTGTTGTCAGTGGGGAGGATTGCCTTAACTACAGCAAGGTTGGTTTATTATCGTCACCTTGACACAGACACGGTTGAAAAAACTTTGTTTCCAGATAAATTATTCCATTGAGCCCAACCGTGCAGAATATAGTCTTACAGAGAAAGGGCAGAGGGCAAGGGCCTGTAAGATTTGAGAAGTTTTCCCTCATTCTGAAAGCAACACCAAACCAAAGAGCTGCAGTTTGGACATTTTAAACGGGAGAATGGGGCCGATAGCGGAGAAAGGCTGCGGTCAGTTTACCAAGGGATGTCACAATCCGTGGGTCCTAAGATGGCCGCAGGACCTCGTGACCAGCCATAAAAGCAAATACCTTACAGCCCAGTCTCTAGATTTCTGCAAAGCCACGGCCAGAACAATGGATGGATATTGGCCATGCAGCAACCTGCGAAACCAGGTCGAAGTCCAGACACTGGGGCGCTGACATCAGCATACTCACAATGCCCCAAGCCGACCTACACAGTTAATCTCGTTAAGGGGGCACAATAGCCCATAGAAAACTACCTGGTAGGTGATGGGAAACCAGTTAAACCCATCACCTCGCAACGAAATACCAATTAACACCGTCTGGCCATCCCCGGTACCCCCGGACATAACGCAGGACAAAGGGAAAACTCAATACATATCTTTTAAACAAAGAGATCCCGAGATCTGGCGGGAGATAGGACGGGTCAGAATAGTAAAACTGGCCACGACTTTTGGGTTTTAAACTAAAGAAGAAATACTGCAAGAAGAAATACTGCAAGAAGAAATACTGCAAGAAGAAATACTGCAAGAAGAAATACTGCAAGAAGAAATACTGCAAGAAAACCTGCAAGGAACGCAAGCCAGGAGGAAGACGAAAAGACAGGCAAGAAAGACACGCTCGCAGCAGGGACAGCAACGCTCGCAACGACTGGCAAGGAACGCAAGAAACGGAAGGAAGAAACTCAGGGGACAAGCACGACCCTCACGGAAAGCAGCGGACAAGCAGCACGAACAGCCAGTAACCCCAGTAATAGCCCCATGGTGAGCATGTTCCCCGATCCTGCACATCCTGGACATAGTTTAGTGTAGAGGGGAGGGTGGTTTGAATAAACGTGGGTGTGTAAATGAATATGTGTTGGTCAATTTTGCGATGTGTCGTACGTTCCCCATCTTACAGTCAAGAATATGTCTAATAGAACTGTGTCTAAGTATTCGTGTAAGTGTGCATACGTCTAGTAGAACTGTGTCTAAGTATTCGTGTAAGTGTGCATACGTCTAGTGGAACTGTGTCTAAGTATTCGTGTAATCATGCATATGTCAAATAGAACTGTGTTTAAGTATTCATGGACAATAGTCCCAAGCGCTCAATAAAAGCCTTTTTCGTTTAAACCCTGGTCTTCAAATCCGGTCTGGTTGAATTTTTCTGCACTATAAACGCTCCTGCATCTAAGTCAAGTGTCTAGAACCGTAGGGGGTGAGTGGTCGAACCACTCACGGGGAATCAGTGTGCGAGGCCTGGTCGAGGGACCAGAGCAAGGCACAGGGACCTTAGGTCGGGCGAAAGCTCGGCGCAGAAACCCCTTACAGATAATGGCGACCACGAAGGGACACTGGCAGCAGGACGATAGTGTACCAGAAAAGGATTTTAAAACTAGGGACGTAATGGACGAGCGCATTGCGGACTATGTTTTTAGCAAGGTGAATATCACCAAACAATGGCTGTGTGGTTTATGAGAGGACAAGCGCCCACTGGATGCAGCGGTGGACGGCCAGCAAAGCCCATAAGAAATCTGTGGAGAAGGCGGCCTGGCTGACATGCTACAAAAAGCAGGTCCAGCTCTTGGACCGCGTGATTGTGGCACAGGCAGCCCAGATCAGGGAACTTCTTGAGGAGGTAGAGGAGAAGGCCGCGGGTGGGCACCAGTTGATTGAGGCTCCGGACACTTTAAACAAGGAGCGCCGGGTCGTGACCAACCGCCACAAGGCCAGGGTAGAGCTGATGGAGTGCTAGATCACTGAGGCCATGCGCAGTAAGGGCAAGCTCAGGGAGCAGTGCGGTTCCCTGAGCCGCCAGCTGGAGACCCAGGAAGAGAACCTCAAGGGGGTTAGGGCAGCCTACAAAATGGTTTTGGAGGACAGGTCGGAAGGGGCCGGCCACGGGGCCTGCCTGCAGGAGATAGAGGGTCTGCTGAGTGCTTTAAATAAAGCAAGCGGGCTGGTCTATCTAATGAACCCCCCAACGAGCCAGTCGCTGGCGGTTGCGAAGGTCCCGGTTCCGGTCCCCAGAAAGACCGTGGTGGATTCGGCCCCCAGACTCCACAATTCCCCTAGCTACGAGGCATCCTGGGAAAAGGGTAGTGTAGGGGAGAGAGAGACAAAGGAGCTCCCGGTCGAGGACTCGGCACCGGCGCCCATGTGCCCGGTCCTGGAAACCAGACGGGGACCCACCGCGCTGAATGGGGACGCCGGACCCATTCAAAGCGAGATCGTGGTGCCCCACAGCTCCCAGCAGTTAAGAGCCATGATCGGGCATGTAATGAAATTGTCCGAATCAGGGGACCCTTCGCTGCATTTTAGGGAGGTCCAGCAAACCGCCGCAATCAACGTTTGCGACGAGGGAGAACGGGCAAAAATGTTGCTGTTCTCCCTGGACAGCTCGATCCTCCAATGCCTCTCAGATGAGAGTAAAAGAACGACCAGGACCTACGATCTCCTACGGGACGAGGTCCTGGAAGATTTGTGGATGGGCGATGAGGGTCCATTTGCCCGATTGGGGAGGACCCTCCAGATGGAGGGAGAACCCCCAAATGTTTTTGCGGCGCGACTGTGGTCTGTATACCAGAGCAGCTGCCCGCACGTCCCCGCGCGGGATGACCTGGTCGGGAATGGGAGAGCCCAGTGGCTCCGATGTTTGGTGTCAAACAGCCTGGCGGCCGTCAGGGAACAGGCGAAAGCCTGGTTTGATCCCACAAATAGCACGGAGGAGACGGTTTTGGACCGTCTCACGGTAGGGTATAGGAACACCCGGAGCACGTCTACCAGACTCGTAAAAGGGAAGGTGCTCGTGGCGGATGCTACTGGACCGGCCCAAAAGGAGTGGCGACAGGAGAGTAACCCTACCGCACAGTCCAAGTGTTTCAGGTGCGGTAAGGTGGGGCACTGGCGGAAGGATTGCAGGGCCCACACCAAGGAAGACAGGGTTGGCACCACCCTGTGATGTCCCAGTTAAGCCCGAGATTATCGAAACGATGATCGAGGTGATGCGGTCCCTCATGGCCGCACAGGGGAAGGTGGCAGTCGCTATCGGCTCCCCGGGTGCGGGGGGGGGGGGCACTGGACATTCCCCAATGACATCAGCCCGCGCAGCCCGCCTATCTGTGTCCTCTCCGCTACGGTGCGTGGAAGAGGCCGCTTGTGGAGATGGTAGTGGAGAGGCAAAGGGGCAATTACCTGTTGGACACGGGGGCTTCATGCACCGTGGTCCACACAGAGGAACCCTTTGACTCTCCCCTGTCCACAGGGGTCCCTTTCGCACTGGCGGTGTTCACAGGGAAGGAACAGGCTGGCGCGCGTTCCATCCCGCTGTCCATTCATTTGGGAGCACTCCATACCACATGGGAGTGTATCCTGATGAAGTGGCCTGGAGCACAGGGGTCAACCACAGGGGCCAGCCCTGTGAGTGGGGACTCACAGCCAAGGATGCGGCAGGTCACGCAGACAGGCAAGGTTGCCTGCGTGAGGGGGAGCACATTCTCCAGGAATGGAGAGTCTCGCGTTTTGGGTGGGATTCAGATGAGGAAGAGCCTGATCAGCTCGACCAGGGGCTGGATCCCATTACGGAGGAGGAGGAGTCGGAGGGGGACGACAGTAACGTCCTCGACTCAAGCACCAGGAAGGCGGGGGTAGCGGGCGGAGGCTCACCACCTGTAGGTACAGGCTGGGTGAGGCCGGATGCCGCGGGTATACCCAGCACCAAGGGGGCAGAGCTGGATGAGGAGGGGCCAGGGTCGGCAGCTGGGGGGTTACCCGAGCTGCGGCACGGCAGGAACCGGTCCACAGCCAGGCTGTCCAGGGGGCAGTACCTAAGGTGACTCTCCGTAGGTCTAGCAGGGGACCCCAACCTAGAAAGTTTTGGCCAGAGGTCAATCACGCCCCGAGGTACGGGAGCCAAGTGAGGAGGAGGAAGCTAACGTTTCAGAGGAGGTTTAGCCCCCGACAGGCAGCGACAGGCTGCGGAGGATCAAAGGTGGGAGACAGCGTGGTGCAGCCGCAGGAGACGACCCGCTGCAGACCTGACAGGGATTAGCTGAGCCGCCCTGGGAAGGCGGCGCTGTATTATATTTTAGATAGATAAGGATTAGGTAATTAGATAAGGATAAGTAATTTGGATAAGTTTTGTGGGGATAGTTGTAAATAAAGTTGATGCGTCCAGGATGTGTGGGTGTGGGGTGCAGGCTGGGGGTCAAGAGACCCGCCCGCAGAGATGTTAACAAAGCCAAGCGCTCCCCAAGAGGCTGGCTATACCATATTTCTTGATCTGTTTTTCTGGAGTGGAAGGAGGCACTCGTATGGTGGATCGTTGCCACGGCGATCGGATGTGGGTGGGCCTATCGGGGCCGCACCAAGGACATCATCATTTACAGCTGCTCCGGGGACACGGCTCCCATTGCGGCCGATGGGACTGGAAGGAGAGAAGCGGAGGAGACTGCAGTTCACTTCCATGAAGGCCGGTGGCCGGGGTGGCTGGGATCGAACTCTTCAGAGTATTCCAGCGCCTCAGCCTTTGCTTATCGGGACACTTCGTTATTGTGCCCGAGAGTCAAGATCATCGCCCAAAGGGTAAGCGCCACCGTTGGCAAAAGGATCCGCCTGGTATGCACGGGGAAGGTCCCCGCGAGCAGGCGGTGGTGGCTGAGGAAAACGAGCAGGACAATGGCCAATTCCACTGTTGAGTGGGAGAGACTTGACAACAACACTCACAGAACTATTTCTGGGACTAATGAACAGTTGAGTGTGTGTTGGGACAAATGGTGGGAACCGGATGAGGGGATCTATATGTGTATGTGGGGTTCGAGGTATCGCTGACGTGCGGGTGGGCGAACAGGACCCAGCCGCAAGCTGCTAGGAGGACGGGCCCCCTCCGCACCGAGGGAACTGTGTTTTTTGCATTGTCCTTTTTCAAAATTGTATAAAGAATTATTGTGTTGAAGGAATGTACAAAATGTATCGTTTTGCTGTTGTGTTGTTTTCATGTCCTACATTAAATCTGACACCAGTAGGAGGATAGCGGAGGCATCGGCCTGGTACAAGGTGTAAGTGTATATGTCTGACATGAAAATGTAAATACTTGTAATATAGTTTTGCCCGGGACACGGGCACTATAGGTCAGCCTAAAAGATGGGGACTGTACGTTCGCAATGGGGCACTAGTTAGTTAAAACCTGAGGGGTCTGGATGTGGAGAATCAGGAAAACATTGCTCAACCACATTATTTAATTGATTCGATAAGCTGGGGTTATGCAAATCAACAGGAGGGACTGTAAGATTTGAGAAGTTTTCCCTCATTCTGCAAGCAACACCAAACCAAAGAGCTGCAGTCTGGACATTTTAAACGGGAGACTGGGGCTGATAGCGGAGAAAGGCTGCGGTCAGTTTACCAAGGGATGTCACAATCCGTGGGTCCTAAGATGGCCGCAGGACCTCGTGACCAGCCACAAAAGCAAAAACCTTACAGCCCAGTCTCTAGATTTCTGCAAAGCCACGGCCAGAACAGTGGATGGATATTGGCCATGCAGAAACCTGCGAAACCAGGTCGAAGTCCAGACACTGGGGCGCTGACATCAGCATACTTACAATGCGCCAAGCCGACCTACACAGTTAATCTCGTTAAGGGGGCACAATAGCCCATAGAAAACTACCTGGTAGGTGATGGGAAACCAGTTAAACCCATCACCTCGCAACGAAATACCAATTAACACCGTCTGGCCATCCCCGGTACACCCGGACATAACGCAGGACAAAGGGAAAACTCAATACATATCTTTTAAACAAAGATCCCGAGATCTGGCGGGAGATAGGACGGGTCAGAATAGTATAACTGGCCACGACTTTTGGGTTTTAAACTAAAGAAGAAATACTGCAAGAAGACATACTGCAAGAAGAAATACTGCAAGAAGAAATACTGCAAGAAGAAATACTGCAAGAAGAAATACTGCAAGAAGAAATACTGCAAGAAAACCTGCAAGGAACGCAAGCCAGGAGGAAGACGAAAAGACAGGCAAGAAAGACACGCTCGCAGCAGGGACAGCAACGCTCGCAACGACTGGCAAGGAACGCAAGAAACGGAAGGAAGAAACTCAGGGGACAAGCACGACCCTCACGAAAAGCAGCGGAGAAGCAGCACGAACAGCCAGTAACCCCAGTAATAGCCCCATGGTGAGCATGTACCCCGATCCTGCACATCCTGGACATAGTTTAGTGTAGAGGGGAGGGTGGTTTGAATAAACGTGGGTGTGTAAATGAATATGTGTTGGTCAATTTTGCGATGTGTCGTACGTTCCCCATCTTACAGTCAAGAATATGTCTAATAGAACTGTGTCTAAGTATTCGTGTAAGTGTGCATGCGTCTAGCAGAACTGTGTCTAAGTATTCGTGTAAGTGTGCATAAGTCTAGTAGAACTGTGTCTAAGTATTCGTGTAGTTATGCATATGTCTAATAGAACTGTGTATAAGTATTCATGGACAATAGTCCCAAGCGCTCAATAAAAGCCTTTTCCGTTTAAACCCTGGTCATCAAATGTGGTCTGGTCGGCGCAGATACCCCTTACAGGCCCTCTGGTAGACCGGAGGATCAGGATTACATTCTTATCTTTGAGGGGTTTCTCAAAACGTCTGAGCGGCTAAGAAGCTGCACTTCCATCTGTACGTACATGATGTACGTGAACCATGTATTGCCAACGCGACAGATGTAGCACGGTGGCGCAGTTGAAGAGATGCCGCCTTGCAGCGCTGAGCCCCGGGTTCAATCCTGACTACGGGTCCTGTCTGTACGGAGTTTCCACGTTCTCCCCGTCACCGCATGTCCCCCCCCCCTCCCATGTCCCAAAGACGTGCAGATTTGTAGGATAATGGGCCGCTGCAAACGCCCCCTTATAGTGCAGGATTGAACTAGTGCCTGGATGATCGATGGTTGGCGCGGCCTGGGAAGCCTCAAATGTTTGAACCATTCCCCAAAGGCCATTGAGTTAATATTCCAGGCATTGAAAAGCAACATTACATACCTGAGTTTGTCTCTGAAGAGGATAGCACACATCACTAAAAGGACAAGGGTTTTCAATCCAAAAAGGATCCAGAAGATCACATCCAGGTAATTCTGTGCGACTGAGGAGAGAGTGATAGAAGTCAGAGTGGTCTCCGGGAAAGGGGAGCGATCGGAAATATACAAATGGTGGATGCTTCACTGAGATCATCTGTCATTATCTACACTCTGGAGAGTACAGGTCTAATCCACGCGAGCAAATAACAGACTGCTGACAGCGGTCAGGACGTCAGACAAATGTAGAAGGAAATAGACAGACGTCGTTTTGACGGGGAATAATTCCAGTTCTGAGGCAAGGTCTCGATATGAATTGTCATCCGCCAATTTCCTTCCAGATATGTTGCCTGGCCTACCGAGTTCCTCCAGTAGTTAATTTTGTTTTTGCTCAAGGTTCCCGTACCTGCATTCTGCGGTGTCTCTGGTCAACTCAATCTCCCCTTATCTTCACTCAACCTGCCCTTCCGGGAAACAGTGTCGGAATCTTCACTGCACCCCCTCCACACTGATCGTGGCTTTATTGTAGTTAAGAAGAGCAATGTCCGACTACAGATGAGGTCTCGCCAGATCCTTATATAACTGCGGTAAAACATCTCAACCCTTGACTATAAATCCTCTCTTGATAAAACCGGAACAACTATTGTTTTTGTCGACACTTCCACCTCGGGACGTCACCCTTCATTGACATGAGAACAAGCACACTCAGGTCCTTGTGAACATCCACAACACCCGACCTCTCACTATTTAATAAACACTCTGCTTTTCTCCTTATTTCACCCATGTGGACAATTTGACAATTTGACACATTTTATTCCACGTTACGCTCCCACCCACTCATTCAGCTTGTCCACCTTCCCCGAATATCTTCACGTCCTCCTGCCCTTTCACCATCATCACCAAACCTGACAATTGGCCACTTCAATCAACTCGCTGATGCAGACTGTGAACAGCTGAGACCAAGAACCAATCTCTCAGGTACCTCGTCAGTCGCAGATTCCCAACATGAGAGAGATACAGATGTTTCATTCCACATTCTGCTTAATAACTGCTTCTAAATCCCTGACATTGCGTTGCCTGAATGCCGCCTTCACGCACCTGGTTCACCAAACACATGCCTGGGACCCAACGTAGATGCTTCTGAGAATCTAGACTTACCACAGCACCTTGTTCCCTCTTCGGCATTCAAAGCCTCACCTCGCCAAAGGACTCCAATACATTGGTCAACTATGGTTTACGTTTTTCTGGAGTTTCATCTGACCCTCCAGAGGCGAGGCTGCGCCGGCTGAGCCCCGAGAGACGGGGTTTCCTGTTCCTGCTCCCCCCTCCCTCCCTCTACACCCTCTCGCTACACGGCAGAATGCGGCGATGGTTTCTTACCGGGTGTGACCTGCAGCCGGAGCTCACGCTGGTACTGTTCGGTATACGGGGGGTGTCCCCTTCTCTTGTTCCGGTTATGGAACTCCACGAGGCACAGGTAGTCGTGACTGTCTTCCACCATCAGCGGCTCCATCCTGGTTGAGGCGTTTCCCCGCTCTGGGTTCCCGACCAGCTCCAACCGAGTTGCCCCGTTCTCCGCCGCCCAGGATCCATCAGCTTGGGGTCTGAACGTGACGATGTGTCGGTAGGGATCCTTCCTCATCCATGTGACCGCGAGTGGTCCGCGGTTGGGTGCCGGCGGTGCGAACACGTAGGGTAACATGGCCGAACCCCCCTCAGTCCCAGTCACCACTGAGACATTCCCGTCGGGAGCTGAGGGAAGGACAGACACCGGGATGTATCAGCGTTCTGTGGGTGAATCGTCTTGTACCGACCTCTCCCTGTGGGAATGGGTGGAGGCGGTGCCCAGTGTGGTACTGACAGTGACGGTCCCAGGGAAGGTGGGCCAGAGGGCGCAGGGTACAGGACACATTCAGGGATGGCTCCGGATCTGGGGTCACTGGGCGCCTCTGGCAGCGCGGCTCTCCCTCGGCCCTGCCCTGAGTGGGAGAGAGTGAACGACAACGAACCCGCGCCTCCCCGCATCGCAACACTGTTCCCCACGGGGAATATTCAACGCGTGAAGCGGTGAACTCCACATCGGGCAGGAGACCCGCCCACACGGAGAGAGAGAGAGAGAGAGAGAGAGAGAGAGAGAGAGAGAGAGAGAGTGTGTGTGTGTGTGTGTGTGTGTGTGTGTGTGTGTGTGTGGGGGGGGGGGGAGCGGCCCCCTGTGTCCCAGTGGAGCCGCCACCGCCGTCCCAGTGGAGCCGCCCCCTCCGTCCCATTGGAGCCGCTCCCTACGTCCCAGTGGAGCCGCCCCCTGCCAGGACTCATGTCCTCGAGCAAAACACTTGGTTCCTTGGCCAATCCCGTCCAATCTCTATCGTCATCTCTTCTACGTCCACCGAGGCGAACAACCTCCCTGTACACCACGTTAAATCCCTCCGTTAGATCTCCTCCCGCCCTCAGTGTTCGGGGCTGGAAACCAATCGGCCCCTCCAGCTCGCACCACCGGTCTGTAACATCGCGGCTGATCTGCTGTTAATTCTCTCTCCGCATCCCCGCCTGCTCCCGGTAACCTTTCGCCCTCTTGCTTATCGAGAGTCTCAATCTGTTTTATGAAGGGCGGTCTCCATGCGCATTTTCCTCCATTTGCCCTGTCAAACGGTCACCTTCACCACGGGCTCGGTTGGCGCTCAAGAGCGCGCCTCACCACCACCTTCTGAAGGACACTTTGGCATGGACAATATCACCACCTTCCCCACTCGTCCCACCCCACCCCACCCATAGACAGACCTGAGCCAAAGTACAAACAGCCGGAGTGCGGACAGAGTGGGAACCGCTACATCGGGAGAGATGACGAGACAAAGAGGAGATAAGAAGGTCAACAATAAAACACCTACTGTAACCCTGGATTGAGACGGAGAGCAGGACGGTGCAGAGACAAACCCGGAGAGAGCGCATCGCCAACACTTCAGTGTGGTGTCCACCTCTCCCACTGCTCTGGGCTGATACTGAAATGCAGAACTTGTCTGTATTGCATCGCTTGCTGCAAAAAATGGAGGAAGTGCTCTAATTATTTATCGAACGGATGCAACTGACCCGGTGAGTTCCTCCATCACTTTGTGTGCTCGCTGACGATTCCAGCATTTGTAGCCCCTTGTGTCCCAGGGTTATCGGCCTGGAGTGATGCAGTGCGGAATGAAGTCTCGTTGCACATGTCCACACTGACAAGGGAGCACGCATTTATCGTAATACGAGAGCCCCCTGAGAAATACAGAGAACGAGAATACACAGAAATACAGAGGAGGGCAAATTTGAAATATCACTGGCAGAGAAGATCAATCAAAATCTCGTTGAATCTGGAAAGTCGGACAAGGACAAGGAATAGCGAGTGATCTATTTTGTTAAGTTGAACCAGAGCATGACTTCCACAGTGAATAAGAGCCTCATGTGCATAAGTGATAGGGGCAGAATTAGGCCTTTCGGATCGTCGATTCTACCCGGTCGTTCAATCATGGCTGATTAACTTTCCCCCTCAACCCCATTGTCCTGCCTTCGCCCCATAACCCTGACACCTGTATTAATCAACAATCTATCAATCTCTGCATTAAAAATATCCATTGACATGGTCTCCGCAGCTTTCGGTGACAATGAATTCCACTGATTCACCACCTCCTGACCACAGAAATACCTTCTCATCTCCTTTCAAAAGGCACGTCCTGTTTTCCGAGGCCATTGCCTCTGGTCCTTGACAATCCCACTGGTGGAAACATCCTCATCTGGAGAGTGTTGTAAAACAGAGAGATCCAGAGGTACAATCACACAGTGCCTTTGGGTTGACAGATGGATACTATGGCTAAGAAGGCGTATGGCACGCTTGCTGTCATCGGTCAGCACTTTCAATACTGTAAGTGGGGCTTCATGTCTCAGCCGGTCAGGAGTTGGACGAACCAAAGATTTGAGAGGAGCGTGGTCTCTGATTTAGTGTTGTGTAATGATCCTGATCTGATAAGGGGACTAGAGGTAAAAGAGCCATTAGGAGGCAGTGATCACAACATGATAAGTTTTACTCTGCAAATGGAAAGGCAGAAGGGAAAATCGGAAGTGTCAGTATTACAGTATAGCAAAGGGGATTACAGAGGCATGAGGCAGGAGCTGGCCAAAATTGACTGGAAGGAGGCCCTAGCAGGGAAGACGGTAGAACAGCAATGGCAGGTATTCCTGGGAATAATGCAGAGGTTGCAGGATCAATTTATCCCAAAGAGGCGGAAAGACTCTAAGGGGAGTAAGAGACACCTGTGGCTGTCAAGGGATGTCAAGGACAGCATAAAAATTAAGGAGAGGAAGTATAACATAGCAAAGAGAAGTGGGAAGACAGAGGATTGGGACTCTTTTAAAGAGCAACAAAAGTTAACTAAAAAGGCAATGCAGGGAGAAAAGATGAGGTACGAGGGTAAACTAGCCAATAATATAAAGGAGGATAGCAAAAGTTTTTTTAGGTACGTGAAGAGGAAAAAAATAGTTAAGGCAAATGTGGGTCCCTTGAAGACAGAAGCAGGGGAATTTATTATGGGGAACAAAGAAATGGCAGACGAGTTAAACCGTTACTTTGGATCTGTCTTTACTGAGGAAGATACACACAATCTCCCAAATGTTCTAGGGGCCGGAGAACCTAGGGTGGTGGAGGAACTGAAGGAAATCCACATTAGGCAGGAAATGGTTTTGGGTAGACTGATGGGACTGAAGGCTGATAAATCCCCAGGGCCTGATGGCCTGCATCCCATGGGTACTTAAGGAGGTGACTCTAGAAATAGTGGAAGCATTGGAGATCATTTTTCAATGTTCTATAGATTCAGGAACAGTTCCTGTGGATTGGAGGATAGCAAATGTTATCCCACTTTTTAAGAAAGGAGGGAGAGAGAAAACGGGTAATTATAGACCAGTTAGTCTGACATCAGTGATGGGGAAGATGCTGGAGTCAATTATAAAAGACGAAATTGCTGAGCATTTGGATAGCAGTAACAGGATAATTCCGAGTCAGCATGGATTTACGAAGGGGAAATCATGCTTGACAAACCTACTGGAATTTTTTGAGGATGTAACTAGGAAAATTGACAGGGGAGAGTCAGTGGATGTGGTGTACCTCGACTTTCAGAAAGCCTTCGACAAGGTCCCACATAGGAGATTAGTGGGCAATATTAGAGCACATGGTATTGGGGGTAGGGTACTGACATGGATAGAAAATTGGTTGACAGACAGAAAGCAAAGAGTGGGGATAAATGGGTCCCTTTCGGAATGGCAGGCAGTGGCCAGTGGGGTACCGCAAAGTTCGGTGCTGGGACCCCAGCTATTTACGATATACATTAATGACTTAGATGAAGTGATTAAAAGTACCATTAGCAAATTTGCAGATGATACTAAGGTGGGGGGTAGTGAGAATTGTGTGGAAGATGCAATAATGCTGCAGAATGACTTGGACAGGTTGTGTGAGTGGGCGGATACATGGCAGATGCAGTTTAATGTAGATAAGTGTGATGTTATTCACTTTGGAAGTAAGAATAGAAAGGCAGATTATTATCTGAATGGTGTCAAGTTAGGAAGAGGGGATGTTCAAAGAGATCTGGGTGTCCTAGTGCATCAGTCACTGAAAGGAAGCATGCAGGTACAGCAGGCAGTGAAGAAAGCCAATGGAATGTTGGCCTTCGTAACAAGAGGAGTTGTGTATAGGAGCAAAGAGGTCCTTCTACAGTTTTACCGGGCCCTGGTGAGACCGCACCTGGAGTACTGTGTGCAGTTTTGGTCTCCAAATTTGAGGAAGGATATTCTTGCTATTGAGGGCGTGCAGCGGAGGTTCACTAGGTTAATTCCAGGAATGGCGGGATTGTCGTATGTTGAAAGGCTGGAGCAATTAGGCTTGTATACACTCGAATTTAGAAGGATGAGGGGGGATCTTATTGAAACATAGAAGATAATTAGGGGATTGGACGCATTGGAGGCAGGAAACATGTTCCCAATGTTGGGGGAGTCCAGAACAAGGGGCCACATTTTAAGAATAAGGGGTAGGCCATTTAGAACGGAGATGAGGAAGAACCTTTTCAGTCAGAGAGTGGTGAAGGTGTGGAATTCTCTGCCTCAGAAGGCAGTGGAGGCCAGTTCGTTGGATGCTTTCAAGAGAGAGCTGGATAGAGCTCTTAAGGATAGCGGAGTGAGGGGCTATGGGGAGAAGGCAGGAACGGGGTACTGATTGAGAGTGATCAGCCATGATCGCATTGAATGGCGGTGCTGGCTCGAAGGGCTGAATGGCCTACTCCTGCACCTATTGTCTATTGTCTATTGTCTATTGTCTATTGTCTCTACGGAAAAGGGAAGTGAGTGGGAATGGGAAGATGTGACTGATGATGGGATCACGTTGAAGGTGGAGAGTAAGGCTTTCATCACAGTACGGGAAAGAATAGAAAGCGTTTCAAGGAGTCAGATTTACCTACCTAGGTCAGGCAAACAGGTTTGAGTTAACTTAATTCCCCTCAAGAACAATCCCTATTAACGCACAAGTACAAGTCCCAGCATAAAGGAAGACGGCTGTCGTTGAAGATTGGACTTTACACTATGTTGGTGCATTTGAATCTTCCAGAAATGTAGCTGTGGTCAAACGGTGCTACTCAAGCTGTGCATGACGTTGCATGCAACAGTCCTGTTTGCATTAACGGATGATGTGCGGAGGATGCGTGTTGTGTGGGACGACCCTTTTTGGAGAGAGAGTGTGTTCTGCTTTTATATTTCCCTGTGTTGCACGGTTACCCCGCCCACCTGTGACCCCTCTGCTCCACCTCCCATTGGGTCAACGGGAACTTTTATTGTACACAGTTTGTTTGGAGGCAGCCATTTTTGGCTGAACCCTGTTTCATCACCAGCCATCAGCCAACCATTCCCACTGAGACCACATCAATCCCATTCAGTCCAATACTGGCTGTATCTCACTCCCGGGCACCCGTCATCTCGGTTTGTTTTCATTCCCCCTGAGGCTGTGAACGCTCTTTCTGGACAGTTGTGTAGGAAAATATCTGCAGATGCCGGTACAAATCGAAGGTATAACAAAATGCTGGAGTAACTCAGCAAGTCAGGCAGCATCTAGAAGAGAAGGAATGGGTGACGTTTCGGGTCGAGACCATTCTTCAGACTGATGTCAGGGGGGCGGGGGCGGGACAAAGAGAGGATATAGGTGGAGACAGGAAGACTGTGGGGGAATAGGAAGGGGGAGGGGAAGAGAGGGACAGACGAACTAACTAAGTTAGAGAAGTCAATGTTCATACTGCTGGGCTGTAAGCTGCCCAAATCCAACATTTCCGTCACCTACAATGGGACCCCACCACTGGCCATATCTTCCCATCACCTCCCCTTTCTGCGTTCCGCAGAGACCGTTCCCTCCGTAACTCGCTTGTCCAATCGTCCCTTCCTACCCAAACAACCCCCTCCCCAGGCTCTCTCCCCTGGAACCGCAGGAGATGCAACACCGGTCCTTTTACCTCCCCACTCGACTCCATCACACGCAGTCAAGCTGCAGTATGAGCGGCAGGTGAAATCTGCAAAGATAAACGTGCAGTCATTTCTTCACCAACAGCTCAGTTGTTGCTCTCGCGGTTCTCTTTTCTTGACATTGAAATGCAGAAGTTGCTCTCTTCGTTTGCTGCAGAATTTTGCAACATCGCTAAACCGCAACACTGACATTCATCACTCAAAGGAAGGAGGAGGCAGTCCAGGGGGTAAAGTTATTTCAGGAATGAGAGGCACAGCAGCAAGCTTTGCCTCCAAGGGAACCCTGCATTGACTAGAGGATGCACTGCAATGAAGGTGGGGGTAAAGGATCCATAAAATGTTCTCTTCCTCCCAACGTAAGGCAATGTGAGACGGACAGGACACACAGGGGACTAAGTGGACGCTATTCCGAGTGGCCGTCAGTGATATGCGAGTTTAGTTTAGTTTAGATTAGTTCATTATCAATTGTACCGAGCAACAGTGAAAAACATTTGTTGCATGCCAAACAGTCATCAGGAAGACAATAAATGATTACAATCGAACAATTTACAGAGTATAGATACACGATAAGGGAAAAGGTCTAGTGCATTGTGAAGTCCGGTCACGGATAGACCGAGGGTCATCAAAGAGGTAGATTGTACCTCAGGACTGCTCTTTGGTTGTGATAGGATGATTCAGTTGCCTGATAAGAGCTGGGTAGAAATTGTCCCTGAATCTGGAGGTGTGCGTTTTCACACTTCTATAACTTTTGCCTGATGGGAGAGGGGAGAAGAGGGAGTGGCCAGGGTGCGACTCGTCCTTGATTATGCTGCTGGCCTTGCCGAGGCAGCCTGAGGTATCAATGGAGTCAATAGAAGAGAGATTGGTTTGTGTGATGGTCTGGGTTGCGTCCACAATTCACTACAATTTCTTGCGGTCTTGGGTGGAGCTGTTCCCAAACCAAGCTGTGATGCATCCTGATATAATGCTTTCTAAGGGGCACATTTCGAAGTCAGTGAGAGTTGTAGGGAACATGCCGAACTTCCTAAGCCTTCTAAGGAAGTAGAGGCGCTGCTGTGCTTTATTGGTCATTGCTTCAATGTGGGTGGTCCAGTAGATGTTGTAGGGGATATTGAGTCCTAGGAGTTTGAAGTTTTCAAACATGTCTCCTTCGGCACCATTATTGCAAACTAAAGTTTGTGTATCGCTTCGCTTCCTGAAGTCGATCACGATTTCCTTTGTCTTGCTGACATTGAGAGAAAGGTTATTGTCTGGACACCAGGACACGAGGTTCTCAATCTCCTGACTGCACTCCGTCTCATCATTATTTGATACCCGGCCCACACAGGTGGTGTCGTCTGCAATTTTGAAGATTTAATTAGATTTATACATGGCTACCTAGTCGTGGGTGTACAATTAATACAGAATTCCACGATGTTAAAGTCCACAGGGCCGCGGTTGGAGCTCTCCACAGTCGATCCCCGGCAAGGGTATCGCTGCTCCACGATGGTAAGTCCGCGCCGCACCTGCGGGTGATGCGCCGGGTCGGTCTCAAGTAAAGGCCGCGCCGCTCCATGATGTTAGGCCGCAATGGGGACGGGGATACGACACGGGAAAAATCGCATCTCCGTCGAGGTAAGAGATTGAAAAAAGTTTCTGGTCGGGGCGGAATCGATGGCGCGAAGAGTCTGTATCTCTAAACTAAACTAAACTAAACTAAACTAAACTAAGAATAATTGGTTTATGGGACACGTATATTGGTCGTTGTGTTGTCAGTGGGGAGGATTGCGTTACCTGCGGCAAGGTTGGTTTATTATCATCATATCATATCATATATATACAGCCGGAAACAGGCCATTTCGGCCCACCAAGTCCGTGCCGCCCAGCGATCCCCTTACATTAACACTATCCTACACCCACTCGGGACAATTTTTACATTTCACCTTGACACCGACACGGTGGAAAAAACTCTGTTTCCAGATAAATTATTCCATTGAGCCAAACCGTGCAGAATATAGTCTTACAGAGAAAGGGCAGGGGGCAAGGGGCCTCTGGCAAAGGGGATTACAGAGGCATGAGGCAGGAGCTGGCCAAAATTGACTGGAAGGAGGCCCGAGCAGGGAAGACGGTAGAACAGCAATGGCAGGTATTCCTGGGAATAATGCAGAGGTTGCAGGATCAATTTATTCCAAAGAGGTGGAAAGACTCTAAGGGGAGTAAGAGACACCTGTGGCTGACAAGGGAAGTCAGGGACAGCATAAAAATTAAGGAGAGGAAGTATAACATAGCAAAGAAGAGTGGGAAGAGAGAGGATTGGGACTCTTTTAAAGAGCAACATAAGTTAACTAAAAAGGCAATACGGGGAGAAACGATGAGGTACGAGGGTAAACTAGCCAATAATATAAAGGAGGATAGCAAAAGTTTTTTTAGGTACGTGAAGAGGAAAAAAATAGTCAATGCAAATGTGGGTCCCTTGAAGACAGAAGCAGGGGAATTTATTATGGGGAACAAAGAAATGGCAGACGAGTTAAACCGTTACTTTGGATCTGTCTTCACTGAGGAAGATACACACAATCTCCCAAATGTTCTAGGGCCCGGAGAACCCAGGGTGATGGAGGAACTGTAGGAAATCCACATTAGGCAGGAAATCGTTTTGGGTAGACTGATGGGACTGAAGGCTGATAAATCCCCAGGGCCTGATGGTCTGCATCCCAGGGTACTTAAGGAGGTGGCTCTAGAAATAGTGGAAGCATTGGAGATCATTTTTCAATGTTCTATAGATTCAGGATCAGTTCTTGTGGGTTGGAGGATAGCAAAAGTTATCCCACTTTTTAAGAAAGGAGGGAGAGAGAAAACGGGTAATTATAGACCAGTTAGTCTGACATCAGTGGTGGGGAAGATGCTGGAGTCAATTATAAAAGACGAAATTGCTGAGCATTTGGATAGAAGTAACAGGATCATTCCGAGTCAGCATGGATTTACGAAGGGGAAATCATGCTTTACAAATCTACTGGAATTTTTTGAGGATGTAACTAGGAAAATTTACAGGGGAGAGTCAGTGGATGTGGTGTACCTCGACTTTCAGAAAGCCTTCGACAAGGTCCCACATAGGAGATTAGTGGGCAAAATTAGGGCACATGGTATTGGGGGTAGGGTACTGACATGGATAGAAAATTGGTTGACAGACAGAAAGCAAAGAGTGGGGATAAATGGGTCCCTTACGGAATGGCAGGCATAGACCAGTGGGGTACCGCAAGGTTCGGTGCTGGGACCCCAGCTATTTACGATATACATTAATGACTTAGACGAAGGGATTAAAAGTACCATTAGCAAATTTGCAGATGATACTAAGCTGGGGGGTAGAGTGAATTGTGAGGAAGATGCAATAAGGCTGCAGGGTGACTTGGACAGGTTGTGTGAGTGGGCGGATACATGGCAGATGCAGTTTAATGTAGATAAGTGTGAGGTTATTCACTTTGGAAGTATGAATAGAGAGGCAGATTATTATCTGAATGGTGTCAAGTTAGGAGGAGGGGGAGTTCAACGAGATCTGGGTGTCCTAGTGCATCAGTCAATGAAAGGAAACATGCAGGTACAGCAGGCAGTGAAGAAAGCCAATGGAATGTTGGCCTTCATAACAAGATGAGTTGAGTATAGGAGCAAAGAGGTCCTTCTACAGTTGTACCGGGCCCTGGAGAGACCGCATCTGGAGTACTGTGTGCAGTTTTGGTCTCCAAATTTGAGGAAGGATATTCTTGCTATGGAGGGTGTGCAGCGTAGGTTCACTAGGTTAATTCCCGGAATGGCGGGACTGTCGTATGTTGAAAGGCTGGAGCGATTGGGCTTGTATACACTGGAATATAGAAGGATGAGGGGGGATCTTATTGAAACATATAAGATAATTAGGGGATTGGACACATTAGAGGCAGGAAACATGTTCCCAATGTTGGGGGAGCTGGATAGAGCTCTTAAAGATAGCGGGGTGAGGGGTATGGGGAGAAGGCAGGAACGGGGTACTGATTGAGAGTGATCAGCCATGATCGCATTGAATGGCGGTGCTGGCTCGAAGGGCTGAATGGCCTACTCCTGCACCTATTGTCTATTGTCTATTGTCTATTGAGCCCAACCGTGCAGAATATAGTCTTACAGAGAAAGGGCAAAGGACAAGGGCCCTCTGGTAGACCGGAGGATCGGGAATACATTCTTATCTTTGAGGGGTTCCTCAAAGCGTCTGAGCGGGTAAGAAGCTGCTCTTCCATCTGTACGTACATGATGTACCTGAACCATGTATTGCCAACGCGACAGATGTAGCACGGTGGCGCAGTTGAACAGATGCCGCGTTGCAGCGCAGAGTCCCGGGTTCAATCCTGACTCCTTTTTTTCTTCTTTTTTTTTTAAATATAAAAGTTTTATTCCAAATAAAACATACAAACATACTAAGCAAAATGTGATCAAATAAAAGCCGCCTGTATCGGCAGTTTACAAAATAAACAATAATCACATTAAAATCCCGCCATCTCTGTCAACAATTCATTCAACCCCCCGTGGCGACCAGCGTTCACGGAAGGCCTCCAGAGTCCCCGTGGACACCGCGTGTTCCCTCTCCAGAGACACGCGGGCACGGACGTAAGCCCGGAACTGGGGTAGGCAGTCGACCTCTGTGAGGCCGTCGACTGCCCGCTGCCTGGACCCGCGGATGGCCATATTGGCCAGGCCCTGGAGCAGACCGACATGGAGACTCTCTCCTCCCTCCCGACCCTCCCCCCTCTGTACCGGGTGCCCAAAAATTAAAAGCGTAGGGCTAAAATGGAGACAGAACTTGAGGAGCAGCCCCTTCAAATACTGGAACAGGGGCTGTAACCTCACGCACTCTATATACAAATGGTACACGGTCTCCTCCTCGCCGCAGAAGCGACAGGCGGCAGACGAGACCGTGAACCGGCTCAAGTACCTGTTACAGGCCACAGCCTTATGCAACATTCTCCACCCCAGGTCCCCGATGTAAAGCGGGAGGACCCCCTTATAGAGAGACCTCCACTGGGGACCGCTCCCGACGTCAGGTGGTAACACGGACCGCCAGGTCGTGTCCGGACGGAAGACGAGAGCGAGGAAGTGGAGAGTGTGCAGGAGCAGCCTGTACAAGACGCGCCTCTCCGCGTCACGGAACGGCACGCTGGGCATCTGGGAAAGGCGGCTCATATTGCGTGGGGCCGGCTTTCGAGAAGGGACACGGGCCTTGGGCCCGATGAGCAATTCCGACGGAGCGGGGGTAAGCCCTGTCGGAATCGCTCCACGCACACGCCTCTTCCCGCCACCCACCGAGACAGTGTGAGGACTGGCCCCCCTCACAACCACAGCACCCCCACCCCCTGAGGAGCAGCGCCCTGGCTGAAGGTGACCAAATTCCTGGCTCTCAGGAGATCAAGGTAAAAACCGGGCAACTCCCGCCTAGCGCGTTGACTCATGCCCGCTACCGGGAGCCGTGATCCCTCCTGGAGTCAGCGCCCCAGCGGAAAAATTACGTGGCCAGCGAGTGCCATCTGGGAGGGCACTCGGAGTACACGTACCTCTGCAGGGTCCTGAGTCGGAGGGCCGCCACCTGAGTGCAGACGCAGACCAGCGCCTGACCGCCCTCCTCCAACGGGAGACTCAGAACCCCAGCAGAGACCCAGTGGTTCCTCTCACCCCAGAAGAAGTTCACTAACCTTCTCTGTATCATGGCGATGAAACGAGAGGACGGGACCAGAGTGGCCAGCCCGTACCACAGCAGAGAGGCCACCAGCTGGTTTATGTCCACAGCCCTACCCCGATATGATAACACACCAAGGAGGCCTGACCAGCGCCTCAGACGGGCGACGACCTTCGCCTCCAGCTCCTGCCAATTTGCCGGCCACGCCCCCTCAGTGGGACTCAGGTAGATCCCCAGATAGAGGAGGTGCGTGGTGCTCCACGCAAAAACTGCCAACTCCTCTGGCAGGGAGTCCACCTGCCACCGACCCACCAAGAGCCCAGCACACTCCCCCCAGTTGATCCTGGCGGAGGATGCGGCTGAGAACACCCGCTGGCACTCACGCATCCTCCGCAGGTCAACGGGGTCGGTGAACAACAGAGGCACGTCGTCGGCGTAGGCCGAGAGAACCACCTCCATCCCGGCCCCAGCAAAGCCAACCCTGGCAGCCACCTCCGTAGGAGGCACAGGAATGGCTCCACACAGAGGGCATAAAGCTGGCCGGACATGGGGCATCCCTGACGAACCCCCCTCCCAAAGTGAATGGGAGCCAACAAAGAGCCATTGATCTTGACCAGGCAGCGTATAGGAGCCGGACCCGGGCCACGAAATGCGGTCCAAATCGAAACGACCGCAGAGTCCCGAGAAGGTAGTCGTGTCCCAACCAGTCAAACGACTTCTCCTGGTCAAGGGAGAGAAAGGCAACTGACTGACCAGCCCTCTGGCACAGATGGATCAGGTCCCGGACCAGATGGATATTGCCCTGGATGGACCGGCCCGGGACTGTGTAGGACTGGTCAAGGTGCATCACATGGGACAGCACGGGCCCCAGGCGATTGGCCAATGCCCGTGCAAAGAATTTGTAATTCGCACTGAGAAGAGAGGCAGGGCGCCAGTCCTTCAAGAGACGGAGATCGCCCTTCTTGGGCAGCAGGACGACGACTGCCCTACGCCACGAGAAAGGCATCTCCCCGGTCGTCAGGCTCTCCCCAACACCTTCATATAGTCGCCCCCGAGGACATCCCAGAAGGCTCGAAGAAACTCCACAGTCAGCCCATCCAGCCCCGGAGACTTGCCCCTCCTGAGCTGGTGCAGGGCACCAGTCAACTCCTCCAGAGTTAGGGGATCATCGAGGCACACTATGGGTAAGCCTTCCCACAGCACCCCTTGTGCCTCCCCACTAGATGTTCCCTCGGAAAACAGAGTGTCATAGAACGACCAAACTGAGGCACCGATCCTCTCCGGAACCGTGACGGAGGAGCCATCGTCCGCAAGCAACTCGACAAACTGCCTGCGGGCACCTCGGCACTTCTCCAGGGAGAAGAAAAAGGGGGAGGCGCGGTCCAGATCGTGCAACATCTGGACTCGCCACCTCACATACGCGCCCCGGGACTTCCTCAGCTGCAAGTCCCTCAGTGCCCCTTTCTTCACCTGGTACTCCTCCCACTCACACGAGTCACCCTCCGTCTGACCCAGGTGAGACTCCGTGTCGAGCAACTCTCTCTCAAGCCGTCCGATCTCGGAATCCCGCCCCTTGGTCGACCCCCTCGTGAAGTCCTGGCAAAACAGACGGACGTAAGCCTTCCCTACATCCCACCACTGCCTTAGGGAAGGGAAACGCCCCTGCCTTTCCCTCCACTCCGCCCAGAACTGCTTGAATGAATCCCGGAACCGACGCTCCTCCAGCAGCCGTTTGTTGAAGTGCCAGTACGCAGACCCCGCCCGTGTGCGAGTCGGGATAAAGTCCACTCGCACCAGGCAATGGTCCGAGCACGGCACCAACCGCATGGAGGCTGCCGAGACACAGGACACATAGGCCTTAGACACGTATACACGGTCACTACGGGAACCATCCTCCTTAAACCTGTACGAGAAGGCGCCGGAGTTGGGATGGAAATTCCTCCAAGCATCTACTAGCTCAAAAGAATCCACCCTTAATGTCTTGACCGCTGCCGGATCGCGCTTAACGCCAGAGCGATCTCTCGCCTCAAGGGTACACTTAAAATCACCCCCCCAGGAAAACACACTCCCCCCGATCGATGGTGTTCAACAACGCGGTCACTTCTTGTGTTAACCGCGTCTGCATAGCACCGCTCTTGGGGGCGTACACATTAATAAAATGTAAAGGCACGCCATCCAGGCGCACGGCCAGATACAACAATCGGCCTGGTACAATGTCCTGCATGTTGACGATCTCCGGCTGGAAAGATGGGGCCAACAGGAAGGCCACTCCACTCGAAATGGAGGTGAGCTGGCTCATGTAGACCCCTCCCCTTCCCACTCCAGGAGCCAGGTGGGCTCGTCACTAGCCACAGTTTGTCTTTCCTACAGGAAGCTCACCGCGTACCTCCCATCCCTCAGCACCGAGAGATGGTGAAACCTACGGAGAGACCCCCTGCCCCCATTTATATTCAGGCTGGCTATAGTGAGCTTCATTTTTAATGCGCACGAGAACTTTTACCAGCCCCCCGTGACGGAATGGAGCCGCCCCGAGCCCTCTGCCCTTTCTTTAGGGACCTAAAAAGCTCTGGGAGCTGGCGCCACTCATTTTTTCAATACACCTGCCTCGTTCTCCTCCTCCTGAAGGATGGCATAAATGGACTGCAAGGGTACCGTCAGGTCCGACCAGCGGTCGACAGACAGATCTGCCTTATTCCTCTTCCCTCTGCTGTCCTTCAGAAAGTTCCAGAGTTCCCAGATATCAACAAGCCGACACACGGGGTTGCGGGTGGGACAATCCATCAACTCACTGTCGCTGGACTCCACGTCCCCCTCCTCCTCCCACTCAATTTCTGAGCCCGACTCTGGATAGTTCTGACTTCCAGCCGCCTCGCTCACCCCTCCCTGTGAGGTGGGCGGATCGGCCACATCACCCGGTCCCTCCTCCGTCAGCATCCCACCCCCAGGATCACTGACGGGGGCAGGTACCGGTACCTCTAACTGTGGCAAGCTGCCTGGTAAATGGTCAGGCTCCGGCACACCCCCACCGCCCTCTGTAACCGCATTGGGGGTAGTGATATCGGAGGAAGTCGCAGGGGCGGGCAATGAGAGGGCACGTCTGGAGTCCGACCGAAGGACAAGATTCGAAACGACCCTGTCCTCCTTCGCACCCAGGGCACCCGCCCCAGCACCGTCACCCAGAGAGTCCCCGTCCCCTACCACCACGGGAACCACCTCGCACTGGTCCTCAGGGGGCGATGTTCCCGGAGTCTCCCCTGCTCCCTCAGCCGGTGGGGCAGCACACCCCTCAATAGGACTCGTAGCCTCAACGGGGAGCATGGGCTGGGGACCCACCCCCACACTCAAGTCCCCCACATCAATCTTCCCCTGATCACCCTCTAAGCCAGTGGACGCAATCCCTGTGGGAACAGCCCTCTGGGGTAGTGTGTCACCACTCTCAAGTGGTCCCTGCACTACAGAGGCATCCTCCTGCCCACAGGAAGCGTGCACTGGGTACTCTGCCTCAACAGGGGAGAAACGCCTCCCTTCAGGTCGCCCCTGACCTTCAGGGCCTTTCTCCGTGTCAGAGGACCCACGCCTCCTCCTCTTATAACCACTAGGGTGCGGTGGTACAGTCAGCTCCATTGCTGAAGCCTGTTCCTCCGCCCCGCCATCTACCTGCTCATCCTCTCCAGCCTTCAGACCCTCAGGCTTCCCTGGGTTATGCTCAGAGGCGAGCTCGATAATATCTACTGCCGGGGGACCCTCATTAAGGTGACCTACTGCCTGGCGTCCCGCTTGAAAGTTCTTCTTCTTGTTTTTAAATTTCTTACTCTTCTGTCTCTCCCAGTGCCCCTCATCCACCCCCCACACTGCACCGGCATCCTCCGCCACAGGTACGGGACATGGGGGTGGTGGGGGAATGGGGGTTGGGGGCAAGGGAACAAAGTCATCACGGGCCACCGTGGTACAACCAGCAGCCCCAGATGGCCCAGCACTGCCTTCCTGGGCCACATTGGTAGAGCTGGCAGCCCGGGGCTTGGGACAATTCCTGCGGAAATGCCCCACCTCTTTGCATGCATGGCAGCGTGCTTGGCCCGTGTTCCAAAACACGCGACAGCAGAATCCTTCCCATTCCACCTCAAAACTCCCCTCCATATCAATCCCCTGTGCCAGCTGTATGTACACACGGCGATTGAACGTTAATACATGCTGCATCTCTGGATCATCCAACCTATGCAACAGTTTGGTGGGCCCAGACCGCACCTCCCCCAGCTTAGTTACATGTGGGAGCAGGAGCGCGTCCGGAACATAAGGGGGAAAGTTGGACAGCATGACCGGCAGCACGGGCCGTCCCCATGGGTCCACCGCCATGTAAATCCCAGCCACCGTGATCCCCCTTTCCAGTGCGGTAGCCACCGACTGCTCAGTCTTTAGGATGACAACAGCCTTCCCACTGACCACCGCGCCTGCGATTATGGCCTTATTGCCAACAGTCTCCCCAGCGCGGTTAGCACAGCCTTGAAAGTAATGTTGCCCTGCAAGGTCACTTTCACCCCGTGTATATGCCCCAACGACTCATGGCCCTTAGTCACGGAGACTGCCGACTGTACGGCAGCTGCATAACTCTTAGGGGCCGCCATCTTTAGGGCGTGGAACAAAACAAAACGTCTCAGTATTTTATAAGTCAAAGCAGTCTTTCTGCTATTGCTGCACCTCCACGTATTTAAAGTTTAAAGTCTTGTGAAGGCTTTCCTGGCAAAGCAACAGAAGCAGTCTCCTCCTGATAAGATAGGGAAAAGTCCGTGCCAATTCTCCCGTCGGAGAAAATGGAGCTTCCGGAGGCTTCTTCCCCAGGTCTCGGTCGCCCTCACGGCTTCAACGAAAATCCAATGCACTGTTGCCGTACGTACCCGGCACACCTGGACCGGGCAAAGTCGGTGTGGGAGGGAGCTTTCCGATGCTACAGACCATAAACACCGCTCTAGACTCAGCTCCCACCAGTTCAAGTGCAACTTGGCATTCCGCCAGCCACTGCCGCTCCTACGATTTTCAGAAACACGAACAAATCCTCCCTAATTAGAGGACTCTTTCAACAAAGAGAGTCTCTGCTTTCCGACAGAACTCCAAAAAGCAAATTCTGACTGCTTCCGTTTGTCCTCGCCAAACAAATCCTTCGAAAATAATCAAATCCTCACAGCCACCGCCAGACACCCATGTCCGATCCTGACCATTTTTTTTCTTTTCTTTTCCATTAGGCCTGTTTCCACACTGTATCTCTAAACTAAACTAATTGAGCTACTAAGGTCCTTTTGAGAAGCAAACCCGACATGTTTATTGTTTCAACATATATAACAGCATGCCCACACCACCTTAGCTGAATCTTAACTTCCCTCTGCAGTGGCCCAGCGGATCAATACGTTCTGGGTTTACAAATGATCTTCTGACTGGAAAAGGATTTCACAACTGTAGTGCATAATGCAACAGGAAGATTTGGAAACACATCCGTTCAGGCATTCTGTCTGAAATGAGGAACTACATCACACAGTGGTTTATTTTGAACTTTAAACTTTAGAGATACAGCGCGGAAACAGGCCCTTAGGCCCACCGAGTCCGCGCCAAACAGCGTTCACCCCATACACTAACACCATCCTACACACACTAGGGACAGATTACAATTTACAGAAGCCAATTAACCTACAAACCTCGCACGTCTTTAGAGAGAACCTGGAGAAAACCTATGCGGTCACATGGATAACGTACCAATTCTGTACAGACAGCACCCACAGTCAGGATCAAACCCAGGTCTCAGGCGCTGTGAGGCAGCATCTCTACCGCTGCGCCATCGTGCCACCCACAATAAAGTTCAATATGGCTTTTATAAGTATTTTTACCTTATATTTGTATCTTATAGTTGTGCTCCAATTGGTATGATTTCTCTCAACAAAGTAGGCTTATCTCTAAGTTGAGCCAGAGAGTCACACAGGACAGAATTCAGCCCAATTCTCCATGCCACCCAAGATGTCTCCTCGACACTCGACCCATTTGCCCAGGTTTGGATCATGCTCCTCTAAAGCTTTCCTATCCATGTACCCGTCCAAATGTATTTTAAATGCTGTTATAGTACCTGCCTAAATACCTTCTCCACCTTCCATATATCCAGCAGGCTCTGTGTGAAAAAGGTGCCCCTCAGGTTCCTTCTAAATCTTGCCCCCCTCATCTCAAACACATGTCATCTGCGTTTTCATTCCCCTACTCTGGGTAAATGCCTGTGCATTCACCCTATCTATATAACCCTATCTATTTGGAGTGGCACAGTGGCACAGCGGTAGAGTTGCTGCCTTACAATAACAGAGACTGATTACGGGTGCTGTCTGCAGGGAGTTTGCACGTTCTCCCTGTGACTGCATTGTGTTTTCTCTGGGTGATCCAGTTTCCTGCCACATTCCATACAGGTGCAGATTTGTAGGTTAAACGTGCAAAGTCCACACAGACAGCACGTGAGGTCAGGGTCAAACCCGGGCCCCTGACGGCGTAAGGCAGTAGCTCTACCCGCTGCATGACCGTGCCGCTCACAAAAAGTTCATTCATTGCAAACACTGCCTCAGCACTCATTTATTTTTGTGCTGAGTGGGGTTTGAACTCACCTTCTCCAGGTTGCAGGTTAGTTGCCCAGTTCACCACCACCACGCCACCCTGCGGGACAGTAATTAAGGTAGGCATAAATTGCTGGAGAAACTCAGCGGGACAGGCAGCATCTCGGGAGAGAAGGAATTGGTGACGTTTCACGACGAGACCCTTCTTCAGACTACGAGTCAGAGCAGAGGGAGTCTGGTAATGAAGGCAGGATCGTAATGAATGAACGGCAGAAAGTTGATATTGTGTGGAAATAAAGACACACTTGCACCCCTCTATTAAAAGCTAGTGGATTCCAGATTCTATCACCACAGCTTTAGAAAGATAACCAAATACTTGACGGGTATCAGTGGGCTAAATGATCTGCTTCTATATCACATGATAGAAACATAGAACACACAACAGTACTGCATCATAAATGGCCCTTCGGCCCACAATATCCATGCTGCAAGTTCTGCAATCTCGGCCTGCATGTGATCCATATCCCTCCATTCCATTCATACCCACGTGCCTATCTAAAAGCCTCTTAAACGCCACTATCGTATCTGCCTCCACCACCACCCCTGGCAGCGTGTTCCAGGCACCCACCACCCTCTGTGTAAAGAAACTTGCCCCACACATCTCCTTCGAACTTTACCACCCTTACCTTAAAGCTACGCCCTCTCGCCTTTGTCATTTCCACCCTGGGGAAAAAGGTTCTGACTATCTTCCCTGTCCGTGCTTCTCATAATTTGATATTCTTGTTGCAAAAACAAACTTATTCAGAACGTAAAATATATACAAAACAAAACTGTGCCAAAGCATTTCAGACATTCTCAGTATCTATGCATTCAATAGTGTCATACTGAGTAGTTCTTTAATCACCAGGGATATTCTATATTCAGGCGGGATAGACAGAAAGGAAAAGGAGGTGTGGTTGCGTTGCTGGTTCGAGAGGAGATTAACGCAATGGACAGGAAGGATATTAGCTCGAAGGATGTGGAATCGATATGGGTAGAGCTGCGAAACACTAAGGGGCAGAAAACGCTAGTGGGAGTTGTGTACAGGCCACCTAACAGCAGTAGTGAGGTTGGGGATGGCATCAAGCAGGAAATTAGAAATGCATGCACCAAAGGTGCAGCAGTTATAATGGGTGACTTCAATCTACATATAGATTGGGTGAAGCAAACTTGCAGGGGTGCTGAGGAAGAGGATTTCTTATAATGTTTGAGAGATGGTTTTCTAAACCAACATGTCGAGGAACCAACGAGAGAGCAGGCCATTCTAGACTGGGTATTGAGTAATGATGAAGGGTTAGTTAGCAGAATTGTTGTGCGAGGCCCCTTGGGCAAGAGTGATCATAATATGGTGGAGTTCTTCATTAGGATGGAGAGTGACAAAGTCAATACAGAAACAAGTGTTCTGAACTTAAAGAAAGGTAACTTTGAGGGTATGAGGCGTGAATTGTCCACGATAGACTGGCAATTGATGCTGAAAGGGTTGACGGTGGACATGCAGTGGAAGGCATTTAAAGGTCGCATGGATGAACTACAACAAGTGTTCATCCCAGTTTGGCAAAAGGACAAACCATGAAAGGTAGTGCATCCGTGGCTAACTAGGGAAATCAAGGATAGTATTAAAACAAAAGATGAAGCATACAGATTAGCAAGAAAAAGTAGCATACCAGAGGACTGGGAGAAATTCAGAGTCCAGCAGAGGAGGACAAAGGGCTTAATTAGGAAATGGAAAATAGATTATGAGGGAAAACTGGCAAGGAACATAAAAACTGACTGCAAAAGCTTTTATAGATATGTGAAGAGAAAGAGATTACTTAAGACAAATGTAGGTTCCTTGCAGTCGGAAACAGGTGAATGGATCATAGGGAACAAGGAGATGGCAGACCAATTGAACAAATACTTTGGTTCTGTCTTCACTAAGGAAGACATAAACCGTCTGCCGGAAATAGCGGGGGACCGGGGGTCTAATGAGATGGAGGAACTGAGGGAAATCCAGGTTAGTCGGGAAGTGGTGTTAGGTAAATTAAATGGAGTAAAGGCAGATAAATCCCGAGGGCCAGATAGGCTGCATCCCAGAGTGCTTAAGGAAGTAGCCTCAGAAATAGTGGATGCATTAGTGAATTTTTTTCAAAACTCTTTAGATTCTGGAGTGGTTCCTGAGGACTGGAGGGTAGCTAATGTAACCCCACTTTTTAAAAAGGGAGGGAGAGAGAAAACGGGGAATTATAGACCAGTTAGCCTAACATCGGTAGTGGGGAAAATGCTAGAGTCAGTTATTAAAGATGTGATAGCATCACATTTGGAAAGTGGTGAAATCATCGGACAAAGTCAGCATGGATTTACAAAAGGCAAATCATGTCTGACGAATCTTATAGAATTTTTCGAGGATGTAACTAGTAGAGTGGATAAGGGAAAACCAGTCGATGTGTTATATCTGGACTTTCAGAAGGCCTTCGACAAGGTCCCACATAGGAGATTGGTGTACAAACTTAAAGCACACGGTATTGAGGGTTCAGTGTTAAGGTGGATAGAAAATTGGTTGGCGGACAGGAAGCAAAGAGTAGGAATAAACGGGTCCTTTTCGGAATGGCAGGCAGTGACCAGTGGGGTACCGCAAGGCTCAGTGCTGGGACCCCAGTTATTTACAGTGTATATTAACGATTTGGACGAGGGAATTGAATGCAACATCTCTAAGTTTGCGGATGACAGGAAGCTGGGTGGCAGTGTTAGCTGCGAGTAGGATGCTAGGAGGCTGCAGAGTGACTTGGATAGATTAGGCGAGTGGGCAAATGCACCAAAAAGAACCGTGTGATCTCCTGGGAGAGGCGAAAAACCGGGAAAAAAAACCCAGGACAATTTGGGGAAAAAAATCGGGAAATTCCTCTCCGACCCCAAGCTAGGCGATCGAAACTTGTCCAGGAGATTACTCAGGTCTTATTCATATCATATCATATACATACAGCCGGAAACAGGCCTTTTCGGCCCTCCAAGTCCGTGCCGCCCAGTGATCCCCGTACATTAACACTATCCTACACCCACAAGGGACAATTTTTACATTTACCCAACCAATTAACCTACATACCTGTACGTCTTTGGAGTGTGGGAGGAAACCGAAGATCTCGGAGTAAACCCACGCAGGTCACGGGGAGAACGTACAAACTCCATACAGTGCAGTTATACCAACAATAGCTCATGTCCACTTCCATGCCCGCTCCGGTGACACGGTATCGCAGCGGTAGAGTTGCTGCCTTACAGCGAATGCAGCGCCGGAGACTCGGGTTCGATCCCAACTACGGTGCTGCCTGTACGCAGTTTGTACATTCTCCCCGTGACCTGCGTGGGTTTTCTCCGAGAATCTTCGGTTTCCTCCCACGCCTGTTAATTGGCTTGGTAAATGTAAACATTGTGGGATTGCTGTTCTGTGGAAAGGACCTGTTTCCGCCCTGTACCTCTAAACTAAACTAATGCCTTTTAAAATATGATGGGAAGAGGGCCATATGCTCAAGAGACCAAATTATCCATTTCTGCGCAATTTTAGTTTAGTATGGAGATAAAGCGCGGAAATGCTGACCTTCGGCCTACCGAGTATATTAGCACTATCCTACACACTAGGGAGAGTTTACAAATTTGCCAAAGCCAATTAACCTACCAAACTGCAAAGCCTTTGGATTGTGGGGGGTGAAACCGAAGAAAACCCACGTGGTCATGGGGAGAGCATACAAACTCTGTACAGGCAGCACCCGTGATCAGGATCGAACCTGGGTCTCTGGCGCTATCAGGCAGCAGCTCAACCGCTGTGCCACCGTGCCACCACTGTGCCTCCTTCCTCTCTTCATTGTCACTGAATTCACTGTTAGCTGGGAGTGTACCAGGAAGTGAAGAAACGCTGGCTTCATCATCTGTACTTTATTGTGTATTGGCGGAAAGTCCCAGTGTGGAGAGCTGGACACCAGGAGACAGCCAGCGATGGGGTTCCTCTCTATTTGGCTGCTTACCGTTCAGCTGTTGGTCTCAGTACATGGAAACAGTAAGTGTTTTTTTTGTTATGATCGCATTATTGGTACAGTGTAGGTTTATTACTGCTGCCTGTACCGAGTAATTTACTAATATCGGGATAGATACAAAGTGCTGGAGTTAACTCGGCGGGTCAGGCAGCATTTCTGGAGAAGACGGACACAAAATGTTGGAGTAACAATAGACCAGGCAGCATCTCTGGAGAAAAGGCATAGGTGACGCTTTGAATTGAGACCCTTCTTCAGAGTGAGGAGACTTAGACCCATTTTCAGACTGAAGAACATGGATCGGTGATGTTTCGGGTCGGGGCCTGTCTTCAGAAACGTCACCCAGTTTAGATCAGTTTAGGTTATTGCCAGGTGCACCAAGGTACAGTGTAAAGCTACAGTCTGAAGAAGGGTCTCGACCCGAAACGTCACCCATTCCTTCTCTCCAGAGATGCTACCTGACCCGCTGAGTTGCTCTAGAATTTTGTGTCTACCTTCGATTTAAAGCAGCCTCTGCAGTTTTTTTCCCTCAAGCTTTTTTTTGTTGTCTGCCACCCAATCAGCAGAAAGACCATACATGATTAGAAACAGACAGTCCACAGTGTACAGATCCAGGATAAAGGGAATAATGTTTATTGTAAGATAAAGTTCAGTAAAGTCCGATTAAAGATAATCCAAGGGTCTCCAATGTGATACATGGTAGCTCACGATCGCCCTCTAGTTGTTGATGGGACGGTTCAGTTGCCTGATAACTGCTGGGAAGAAACTCTCCCTGAATCTGGAGGTGTGCACTTTCACACTTCTGTACCTCTTGCCTGATGCGAGAGGGGAAAAGAGGGAGTGTTCTCCAGAGATGCTGCCTGACCCGCTGAGTTACTCCAGCACTCTGTGAAACGTCACCCATCCATGTTCTCCAGAGATGCTGCCTGACCCGCTGTTACTGCATCGTTTTGAATCTATCTTTGGTGTAAACCCCCATCATTGATATTGTTTTATTTATAACTTTATTGATCTTTTGATTATTATGCTATCTAATGAATACTCTGCTGACAGACCTGTTATGCTGTTGCAAATAAGATTTTCATTGTTTTCTTTCAGTACAATTTATAATCACTCTTGATTCTTGACTTGCAATCATGGCACACGCAAGCATTAAAGAGAAAAAAATCCATATTGGCTATGGTCGAGCTGCTGCCTTACAGCGCCAGAGGCCCGGGCTTGATCTGACCATGGGTGCTGTATGTACGGAGTTTATACATTCTCCCTCTGTGGGTTCACGTTGGGTGCTCCGGTTTCCTCCCACGCTCCAAAGATGTGGAGGTTTATAGACAACAGACATTCGGTGCAGGAGGAGGCTATTCAGCCCTTGGAGCCAGCACCGCCATTCAATGTGATCATGGCTGATCATTCTCAATCAGTACCCCGTTCCTGCCTTCTCCCCATACCCCCTGACTCCGCTATCCTTCTAGGTTAATTGGCTTTGGTCAGTTTGAAAAATTGGGGAATTAGAAGAGGGGGCAAGGTCACGATCGCCACCAGGCACAGGTAGCCATGACTGTCCTCCACACTCAGCTGCTTTATCCTGGTTGAGGCGTTTTCCCCGCTCTGGGTCCCCGACCAGCTCAAACTGAGTTGCTCCGTTCTCTGCCGCCCAGCTTGGCGTCTAAACGTGACGATGTGTCAGTAGGGATCCTCCCTCATCCATGTGACCGTGAGCGGGTCGTGGTCAGGTGCCGGCGCCGGGAACACACAGGGTAACGTGGCCGAACTCCCCTCAATCACAGTCAATCCCTGATACCTGTACTAATCAAGAATCAGCAAGTCCCTGCCTCAAAAATATCCATTGACTTGGCCTCCACAGAATTCCACAGATTCACCACTCTCTGACTAAAGAGATTCCTCCTTATCTCCATTCTAAAGGTATATCCTTTAATTCTGAGACTGTGGCCCTCTGGTCCTTGACCCTCCCACTAGCGGAACCATCCTCTCCACATCCACTCTACCCAAGCCTTTCACTATTCAGTAAGTTTCTGAGAAGTCCCCTCTCATCCTTCTAAACTGCAGCGAGTACAGGCCCAGTACCGTCAAACGCTAATCATATGTTAACCCACTCATTCCTGGGATCATTCTCGTAAACCTCCACTGGACACACACGCACATAGGTACAACATGCACACACACACACACACACACACACACACACACACACACACACGCGCATATACACACAACATGCACACACTCACACACTCACACAAACACACACGTGCTAGCTGTACAGGCATCCATCCATCTGCGTGAGATGATGATGATGCGGCTTGGCGGTGTCCTGCTTGGAGAGGGGGATTTTTCATCTGTGCTTACATCTCACTGTGCCCAGCAAGGATGAAGTGTCCTCTCCATTTGATTTGGCCGCTGCCAGGGGTGGTGGAGAAGGCAGATGTGATAGTGGCGTTTAAGAGGGTTTTAGACAGGCACATGGATAGGCAGCGAATGGAGGGATATGGATCACGTGCAGGCAGAGGAGATTAGTGCAAACTGAAGATAGACACAAAATGCTGGCAGGACTCAGTGGGACAGGCAGCATTTCTGGAGAGAACGAATGGGTGACGTTTCTGGTCGAGACCCTTCTTCACGATTAGTGTTAGTTGACATCGTGTTCAGCATGGACGTTATGGGCTGAAGGTAGGGTTGCCAACTTTCTCACTCCAAATAAGGGACAAAAGGTGATGTCACCGCCCGCGCCCCACGTGACCTCACCCAGCCAGCGGTCACGTGCTCCCGCTCCACCAATGGCAGCCGCCCGGGCCGGGAGGCGGGTTACTACGCAACCTCCGTTAGGCGAACGCACTGGGCCCCGCTCCCCGAAAGCACTCCGTTAGCATACAGTGCCCGGGCCTACAGCGGTCCCCGGGCCTACAGTGTCCGGGCCTACAGTGTCCGGGCCTACAGTGTCCGGGCCTACAGTGTCCAGGCCTACAGTGTCCCCCCAGGCCTAATGCGGGACAAGGGTGGTCCCGTACGGGACAAACCAATTTAGCCCAAAATATGGAACGTCCCGGCTGATACGGGACAGTTGGCAACCCTAGCTAAAGGGAGTATTCCTGTACTGTACTTTTCTAAGTTCTATGTTTGCACTCACCAACTTCTGCACAATCTATCTACTGCTCATTACACTAATACTATCTTATTTTTCCCATGTAGCCGTTACACTTTTCAAAAGATTTCACCTTCTCTGTGGCTGCAGTGATATATTCTGCACTTTGTTTCCTATTTTGTTCTACCATCTGGTAAACTCATCTTTGGTTCTATGCTTTAAAACCTTTAGTTAGGCTGCCTTTGAAGTGTGGTGTTCATTTCTGATCATTCCCATTAGAGGATGGATGTGGAGCTTTTGGAAAGGATGCAGTAGAGGTTTACCAGAATGATGCCTGGATTGGAGGCTATTAGCTATCAGGAGAGGTTGATCAAACTTGCATGGACACAAAATGCTGGAGCAACTCAGCGGGTCAGGCAGCATCTCTGGAGAGAAGGAATGGGTGACATTTCGGGCCGAGACCCTTCTTCAGACTGGGATTGTTTTCTCCGGAGTGTTGGAGGCTGAGGGATGTTTTAGAGATACAGCACGGAAACAGGCCCTTCAGCCGTCCGAGTCCATGCTACCCATCGATCACCCGTTCACACTAGTTCCACTTTCTCACCCTCTCGCTACACATTAGGGGCAATTTTACAGAGGGCAAATTAAGCTGCAAACCTGCACGTCTCAGGGATGTGGGAGGAAACCGGAGCATCCGGCGGAAGCTCACGCGGTCACAGGGAGAACGGGCAAACTCCACACATTCAGTGCCCCGAGTCAGAATGAACCTGGGTCATTGGCGCTGTGTGGCAACAGCACTACCCGTCGCGCCACTGTGCTGCACAGTGAGACCAGAGGGCATAGCTTTAATGACAGAGATGAAAAGTTTATAAAGAAAATGTGCAGGTCAATTTTCTACACAGAGAGAGGTGGGTGTCTGGAATGCGCTGCCAGGTGTGGTGGTAGAGGCGGATATGATGTTTAAGAGACTTTTAGATCGATACACAGATATGCATTAATGACTTGGATGAAGGGATTAAAACTTCCATTAGCAAATTTGCAGATGATACAAAGCTGGGTGGTGGTGTGAACTGTGAGGGAGATGCTATACAGAATACAGAGCTTTATTTGGCATTCGGTACCGAGGTACCGAACGAAATTACATTTCCAGCAGTCACACAAAAAAAAGAACACAAGACACACGACCCCAACACAAACATCCATCACAGTGACACCAAACACCCCCTCACTGTGATGGAGGCAACAAAACTTCCGCTCTCTTCCCTACGCCCACGGACAGACAGCCCGTCCCCGACCGACCCGCACAGTCCCCGCAAGGGGATGGAAGTCCTCGCGGCCGAGCCGCACCGAGCGCTGAAATATCCCGCGCAGCTAAGTCCCGCGGCCGAGCCGCGCCGGGTGATGGAAGGCCCCGCGGCCGAGCCGCACCGGGCACTGTTAAGTCCAGCGGTCGAGCCGCACCGGGCGATGGAAGGCCCCGCGGGCGATGGAAGGCCCAGCGGCCGAGCCGCGCCCCGCGCCGCGAGGAAGAGACCTAAAAAAGAAAGGATATTGAGGCCGTGCAGCGTAGGTTTACTAGGTTAATTCCCGGAATGGCGGGCCTGTAATTTTTGAAAGACTGGAGCGACTAGGCTTGTATACACTGGAATTTAGAAGGATGAGAGGGGTTCTTATCGAAACCTATAAGATTGTTAAGGGGTTGGACACGTTAGAGGCAGGAAACATGTTCCCAATGTTGGGGGAGTCCAGAACAAGGGGCCACAGTTTAAGAATAAGGGGTAGGCCATTTAGAATGGAGATGAGGAAAAACTTTTTCAGTCAGAGAGTTGTGAATCTGTGGAATTCTCTACCTCGGAAGGCAGTGGAGGCCAATTCTCTGAATGCATTCAAGAGAGAGCTGGATGTAGCTCTTTAGGTCAGCGGAGTCAGGGGGTATGGGGAGAAGACAGGAACGGGGTACTGATTGAGAATGATCAGCCATGATCACATTGAATGGCGGTGCTGGGTCGAAGGGCCGTATGGCCTCCTCCTGCACCTATTGTCTATTGTCTATTGGAATGGAAAGATATGGATCACTTGCAGGCAGAGATGATTAGTTTAACTTGACATCATGTTCGGCACGGACGTTGTGGGCTGAAGGGCCTGTACCTGTGCTGTACTGTTTCAGTTGTGCTCACATGTGGTATGATTTACCTGGATAGCACGCAGATCAAAGTCATCGTCATAGAGTCGTCCCAGGGTGGAATCAGGCCCTTCGGCCCAACTTTCCCCCACCGCCCAACACATCCCATATACATAGTCCCACCTGCCTGCATTTGGCCCATATCCCCCTGCTCCGGCACCTGTCCAAATGTTTCTTAAATCTCGTGATAGTCCCTGCCTCAACTACCTCCTCCAGCAGTTCGTTCCATTTACCCACCACCCTTTGTGTAAAATAAAGTTGCCCCTCAGGTTCCTATTAAATCTTTCCCTGCTCACCTTAAACCAACATCTGCTGGTTCTTGATTTCCCGGCTTTTGGTAAAAGACTCGACATTTACCATTCTATTCCCCTCATGATCTGATACACCTCCATAAGATCGCCCCTCATCCTCCTGCGTTGCATGGCATAATGTGGATAAATGTGAGGTTATCCACTTTGGTGGCAAGAACAGGAAAGCAGACTATTACCTGAATGGTGGCCGATTAGGAGAAGGGGAAATGCAACGAGACCTGGGTGTCGTGGTACACCAGTCATTGAAAGTAGGCATGCAGGTGCAGCAGGCAGTGAAGAAAGAGAATGGTATGTTGGCATTCACAGCGAGGGGATTTGAGTATAGGAGCAGGGAGGTTCTGCTGCAGTTGTACAGGTGTGGTGAGACCACACCTGGAGTATTGCGTACAGTTTTGGTCTCCTAATCTGAGGAAAGACATTCTTGCCATAGAGGGAGTACAGAGAAGGTTCACCAGATTGATTCCTGGGATGGCAGGACTTTCATATGAAGAAAGACTGGATAGACTCGGCTTGTACTCGCTGGAATTTAGAAGATTGAGGGGGATCTTATAGAAACGTACAAAATTCTTAAGGGGTTGGACAGGCTAGATGCAGGAAGATTGTTCCCGATGTAGGGGAAGTCCAGAACAAGGGGTCACAGTTTAAGGATAAGGGGGAAGTCTTTTAGGACCGAGATGAGAAAGGTTTTTTTCACACAGAGAGTGGTGAATCTGTGGAATTCTCTGCCACAGAAGGTAGTTGAGGCCAGTTCGTTGGCTATATTTAAGAGGGAGTTAGATGTGGCCCTTGTGGCTAAAGGGATCAGGGGGTATGGAGAGAAGGCAGGTACAGGATACTGAGTTGGATGATCAGCCATGATCATATTGAATGGCGGTGCAGGCTCGAAGGGCCGAATGGCCTACTCCTGCACCTATTTTCTATGTTTCTATAAAGTCCTCGCCTGCTCAACCTCTCCGTATCGCTCAGACACCTCGAGACCTGGCAACATCCTCGCAAATCTTCTCAGCACCTTTTCCAGTGTGTTTCCGCTCTATCGCTGCACCTCTGTGGATGTGACAGTACCACAGGCCCTTCCATTCCTCCCAGTCTCTGCCACTCACCTGCACTCCAGGGGCTAGTTAAACCGCCACACCACGGGCCAGGGAGAGGAAATGGGAGCACAGGGAGGCCTGGCATACCCCACTCAGACAGTGGCGGAGGTCAGGCTTGAACCTGATGTGCTGGAGCTGTGACTCGACCCCGATGGGACGTTCCGCTCATTATCTCTGAGGGTGACTATTTCTTTAATGGTCTCCCTGCGCAGTTTTATTTTGACCTGGGCAATGTTGATGCATTTAACCAAGAGGAAGCTGTTCCTGCCCAGGAGAACGTCACCAGAGGTTTTGTTTTTAATTTCCATAAATAAACCTTCTACGGATTTTTTTAAAAAATGAAAAAAAAAAAAACTTTGCAAAAACTGAGTTTAGTTTAGTTTGCTTTGGAGATACAGCGCAGAAACAGGCCCAACATGTCCGGGCCGACCAGCGATCCCCACACACTAGTTCTAGTTTAGTTGAGGGATACAGCACAGAAACTAGCCCTTCGGCCCACCAAGTCCGTACCGACTAGTAATCCCCATATTCTAACACTATCTACACACCAGAGATAATTTACAATTATACCAAAGCCAATTAACATAACGTTGTGCCAAAGTGCCGTCCCTTCTTCCGACTCCCTACTCCCAACTCCTCCGTCATTCTCAGTGTCTATACATCCATCTGTATACTAAAACACTTGTTTGTTTAGTTGTTCCTGAATTACAACCAAAACGGCACATGACAGCATGACAACTTTAGACCCACCTCACTCACCATCATCCTGTGGTGCTATGGATGAGATTTCATTCAAATTGGTGTTATATATTTTAAAGTTAAAAAAAACTCGCGTGCGCAGTGGGGAGGGGGAAAGGGGGAAGGGGGGAGGAGGGGGCAGAAGGAAAGTGGGGGGGATAAGGGGGGTTGGGGGGATGGAGTGGAGGGAAGGGAAATGGGGAGGGGGAGGGAGGGAGGGAGCGGGGAGGAGGGTGGATAAGGGGGGTTGAAGTGGATGGATTGGGGGAGGGGAAGGGGAAGGGGGAGGGGGGCAGGGAGGGGGGCAGGGAGGGGGAGGGAAGGGGAGGAGGGAGGGAGGGGGAGGGTGGGGGGAGGGGAGGGAGGGGGGAATGGGGGAGGAGACGGTGCTGCACCAATGCAGGAGAGTTTTGGGCCCAACTTGGCTTAGTTAGTGTTATATTTGGTAGTGTTTACAAACTATACTTAAACCAAGTACCTTTGCCACTCCTGTGACCTCCTGGAGTGAGATCCCTTCCCCTATTTGAGGGGTGTCCCCACCGAACTCTGCCCCTCAATGTCCAGCAGCGGAAGGACCCTGGACTGTGGTCCTCCCCCAGAGAGCTCTGGTGTTGGCTGCACCGAGCTTCAGTGCGTCCCTCAGCACCAACCCCTGCAGTCTGGAGCGGGCCAGTCGGCAACTAACATAATCCAGGACCAGTCTCACTCCGGTCACTCACTCTTCTCCCCTGTCCCATCAGGTAAGAGGAAAACGCACACCTCCAGATTGAGAGACAATTTCTCCCCATCTTTTATCAGGCAACTGAACCATCCTATCACCAACTAGAGAGCAGTCCTAACCTTTCTTTGGAGATCCTCGGACTATCTTTAATCGGAATTTCCTGGACTTTATCTTGCACTAAACGCTATTCCTTTTATCCTGTATCTCCATACTGTGGATTTAGATTAAGATTTAGAGATACAGCGTGGAAACAGGCCCTTCGGCCCACCGAGTCCACGCCGCCCAGCGGTCCCCGCACATTAACACTATCCTACACACACTAGGGACAATTTTTTACACATTACCCAGTCAATTAACCTACATACCTGTACGTCTTTGGAGTGTGGGAGGAAACTGAAGATCTCGGAGAAAACCCACGATGGCTTGGTTGTAACCATGTGTAGTCTTTCTACTGACTGGAGAGCACGCAACAAAAAGTCTTTTCACCGTACCTCCGTACACGTGACAATGAACTAAACTCTCAACTATTATTTTGTAGAGAGGAACTGTGCAGAGATGTTGGTTATATACCTAAGATAGTCACAAGGTGCTGTAGGAACTAAACGGGCCAAGCAGTATCTCTGGAGAAAAAGGATGGTTAGGTAAAAAAAACTGCAGATGCTGGTTTAAATCGAAGGTAGACACAAAATGCTGGAGTAACTCAGCGGGTCGGGCAGCATCTCTGGAGAAAAAGGATGGGAGACCTTTCTTCGAAGGTTGGGACCCTTCTTCAGATTCCTCAATAGGGTCCCGAACCGAAAAGTCACCCCCCCCCCATTTTCTTCACGGATGAAGCCTGACCCGCTGAGTTTCTCCAGCACTTTGTGTCCTATCAACTATTGTTGCTATTAGACGTGCATCTCACTCTGCTGGGGGTCCAACGGGTTTCGAGCAAACCAAAGAGTATCCTTCACTGTGGATGGTCTTCCAAGGGGCACTTGATGTCCGTCTCCGAATGTGTCTCTCAGGAATAGAGTTTCCACACCCATCAGCTCTCAGCAGAGGAAGCCCAGGAGAACTTTCTCTGTGGTACAAGGAGTTCGGATCTGAAATGCACGGCCTGACCAGACAGTGGAAACAGATTCAGCAATAACTTTCAAAATTAACATGAAGAAAGGAAATGCAGATGCCGGCTTACCTTCTTTAGCCAGAGGGCGGTGAATCTGTGGAATTCTTTGCCACAGAAGGCTGTGGAGGCCAAGTCAGGTCAGTGGATATATTTCAGGTAGAGATCGATAGATTCTTGATTAGAGGTTATGGGGAGAAGGCAGGAGAATGGGGTTGGGTGGGAGAGATAGATCAGCCATGATTGAATGGCGAAGTAGACTCGATGGACCAAATGGCCTAATTCTGCTCCTAACCCAAATGATCTCATGATCTTTACACCGAAGATAGACACAAAATGCAGGAGTAACTCAGCGGGACAGGCAGCATCTCGGGATAGAAGGAATGGGTGACGTTTCGGATCGAGACAATTCTTACATCTGAAGAAAGGTCTTGACACGAAACGTCACCCGTTCCTTCTATCCCGAGATTCTGCCTGACCTGCTGAGTTACTCCAGCATTTTGTGTCTAGTTTCAAAATTAAACTGGATCAATAATTGCGCAGGTTTTAAAAAAACTTTAACAGAGCAATGAGTAAGATTAGTGGGCGGGTAGGACTAATTAAATAATAGACAGATAGGGTGCGAGGCGGAGAGGGTGGGAGGAATCGTGTGTAGATCATTAATACCGGTGTGGACCGTGAATGACGAGCTTGAAACCTTCCCTGCTACTTAATATGATAATTGCTGATTTAATTATAAACGTAGAACAGTACCACACGGGACCAGGCCCTTCAACCCACGAGGACTGTGCCAAACATGATGGCAAGTTAAACTGATCTCAGCTGAGTCTCAAGAAGGGTCCTGGCCCGCTGAGTTCCAGAGATGCTGCCTGACCTGTGTTAGTTTCTCCAGCACTCTGTGAAACGTCGCCTATCCATGTTCTCCAGAGATGCTGCCTGACCCGCTGAGTTACTCCAGCACTCTGTGAAACGTCACCTATCCATGTTCTCCAGAGATGCTGCCTGACCCGCTGAGTAATTCCAGCACTGTGAAACGTCACCTATCCATGTTCCCCAGAGATGCTGCCTGACCCGCTGAGTTACTCCAGCACTCTGTGAAACGTCTTCTATCCGTGTTCTCCAGAGATGCTGCTTGACCCGCTGAGTTACTCCAGCACTGCCTGAACATGATCCATATCCCTCTATTCCCTGCATATCCATGTGCCCATCCAAAAGCCCCTTAAACACCACCGTCGTATCTGCCTCCACCACCACCCCTGGCAGCAGGTTCCAGCCACCCACCACCCTCTGTGTAAAAAAAAAACTTTCCCCGCACATCTCCTTTAAACTTTGCCCCTGTCACCTTGAGGCCATGCCATGCTGTCTTTGACGTTTCCACCTTAGGGAAAAAGGATCAGACTATCTACCATATCTGTACCTCTCATAAATTTATATACTTCTATCAGTTCTGCCCTCAACCTCCGGCATTCTAGAGAACACAATCCAAATTTATCCAACTGCACTTTGTAGCTAATATCCTTTGGAAGTGGTGATTCGTGTCAGCTTCCGCACCCTTTCCAAAGCCCTCACATCCTTCTTGGAATGGGGTGACCAGAACTGCATGCAATACTCCAAACTTGGCCTGACCAAAATATTATTGACTCATGCTATTAGAGTTATTAAGGTCATGTTATTAAAGTCATGCTGCATCATGCGTTCCTGACTCTGATACTTGTTGCCCCAACCGATGAAGGCAAGTACACCATACCATACACCTGTGTCGGAAGGAACGTCACAAGCTGGGTAAACACAAAATGCTGGAGTAACTCAGCGGGTCAGGCAGCATCTCGGGAGAGAAGGAATGGGTGACGTTTCGGGTCGAGACCCTTCTTCTGACTGATGTCAGGGGAGGGGGGACAAAGATAGAATGTAGTCGGAGACAGAAAGACTAGTGGGAGAACTGGGAAGGGGAGGGGATAGAGAGGGAAAGCAGGGACTATCTGGTTATTTCAAAAATCCAGCCCCTTCCCAGTTCTCCCACTAATCTTCCTGTTCATTCTGAAGAAGGGTCGCGACCCGAAACGTCACCCATTCCTTCTCTCCTGAGATGCTGCCGGACCCGCTGAGTTACTCCAGCATTTTGTGTCCACCTTCGATTTTAACCAGCAGATTTTTTCCTGCACATGCTGGGTTACTCCAGCATTTTATGGATGCCAGACCCCTCGTTTCCCAACCGATATACTTGTGTGGCCAATGTCAGGGAGGCATAGATTCATACAGCATGGAAACATGTCCTTCAGCGCCGACCAACACATCTACACTCGTCCCATCTGCTTGCACCTGGCCCATATCCCTCTAAACCTGTCCTATCCATGTGCCTGTCCAAACGTCTCTTAAACGTCGTGATAGTATCACTCTCAACTACCTCCTCCGGCCGCTCGCTCCATACGCCCACCACCCCCTTTGCGTAAACAAAATATATCCTTCAGGTTCATATTAAATCTTTCCCTCCTCAGCTTCGTCCTATAGACAATAGACAATAGGTGCAGGAGGAGGCCATTCGGCCCTTCGAGCCAGCACCGCCATTCAATGTGATCATGGCTGATCATTCTCAATCAGTACCCCGTTCCTGCCTTCTCCCCATACCCCCTGACTCCGCTATCCTTAAGAGCTCTATCTAGTCCTCTGGTTCATGATTCCCCTACTCTGGACTAAAGGCTCTGCATTCACCCTGTCTATTCCTCTCATAATCTTATACACATCCATAAGATCACTCCTCAACCTACTTTGCTTTGGCCAGAACCTCAGTCTGAAGAAGGATCTCGACCCAAAACCTCACCTCTTCCTGTTCTCCAGAGATGCTGCCTGACCCGCTGAGTTACTCCAGCATTTTCCATCCATCACCTGTGTAAACCAGCACCTGCAGTTCCTTCCCACACAGCTAAAAGGCCCTTTATACAACAACACAACAAACATCTATACAACAACAATGATACAAAAATTGTCAGTTCTACTTGGTGACCAGACCACAAGGCAAAGCACAAAATCATAAAGACAGAGGCAGCTTGTATTTAAGCACTGCAGGAAGGAACTGCAGATGCTGGTTTACACCGAATATAAACACAACAGTTCAACAGTTCAACAGAGCTTTATTTGTCATTCGGTACCAAGGTACCGAACGAAATTACATAGCAGTCATACACAAGACCCTGACCCTTCGGTCTGAAGAAGGATCTCGACCCGAAACGTCACCCATTCCTTCTCTCAAGAGATGCTGCCTGTCCCGCTGAGTTACTCCAGCATTTTGTATTTAAATGGAGCCTCCAGAGGTAGCAGTTTGAATTACAGCCGGTGTTCAATAAAACTTAGATTAATATCAATAGTCAATAGTCGTTTATTTGTTACATACACATAAATGTGTAGTAAAATGAAACATTACCCGCAGTTGAACAATAAGACCAATAAGATTAATCAATAAAAATGCAATAACACATACAATCACAACTAACACCAAACAAAAAGAAACATCCATCACAGTGAGTCTCCTCCAGTCCCTCCTCACTGTGATGGAAGGCCAAAATGTCTTTTTCTCTTCCCTGCCATCTTGTCCCGCGGTCAGGCTGTTGGATTTGCCACGTCGGGGCGGTCGAGGCTCCCGATATTGAAGCCGCCGCTGGGCGGTGAAAGGTCAACGGCCTATTTCAGGCCGCGCCGGACGGTGAAAGGTCCGTGGCGGGCCGACCCAAGCCCCGCGATTCGGGGCGGGCGAACACGCTGCCTCTGCCGTTGCCGGAGCTCCCGATGTCGGCCCCCACCCAGGGGTCTACGGGCTTCCGACGTCCACGCGGCCCGCGCCGGAGCCTCCGGAGACGAGTCGCAGCCGCGCCCGCAACATCCGCAGGCAGCCAGCGCCGCAAGTGGTGAGTCCGCGCCGCGGGCTCTGCGAACCAGAGCCCCAGGTGTTCCCAGGTGAATGGCCGGTGGTAGGCCGCAACGGGAACGGAGACACGACACAGAACAAAGGTCACGTCTCCGTTCTGGAGAGAGAATGTTACAGTTCCCGTTCCCTCCCACCCCCCCCCCCCCAAAACATAACATACAACACTACATCATATTAAACTACAATTCAGACAATTCAGACAAAAACAACAAAAAACACAAAAGACAGACGGACTGCAGGCAAGCCACTATTTGCAAATACTAGTGGTTTGGAATCACCAGTTGGTATGGCTAGATATTCTCATATTCTGTTTGAGTAGCTGACAACCCAACTGCCTGAATATTGCATGTAATCACTAGGAACTGCAGATGCAAACCAAAGAAAGGCACAGTGTGCTAGAGAAACTAATGCGGGTCAGGCAGCATCTCTGGAGAACATGGATAGGTAATGTTTCACAGAGTGCTGGAGTAACTCAGCGGGTCAGGCAGCATCTCTAGAGAACATGGATAGGTGACGTTTCGGGTCGAGGCCCTTCTTCAGACTTCAAAGGCTCAAAGGTCTTTTAGTTTCATGTGTACCAATTAAGGTACAGTGATATTCGATTGACCAGTTTAGTGATACAGTGTGGAAACAGGCCCTTCGGCCCAACCAGTTCACACTGACAACAACCACCCGTATACGAGTTCTATGCTACAAACTAGAGACAATTTACAGAAGCCAGTTACAGATGTGAACGACTTTGGGGTGTGGCATTAAACCAGAGCACCTGGAGAAAGCCCACAGGGTCACAGGGAGAATGAACAAACTCTGCTCAGATGACACCTGTAGTCGGGATCGAACCCGGGTCTCCGGCGCTGTAAATCTACCGCTGTGTCACCTGTAAATGTCGATTGATTTTTTCTCCCCACTGTTCTTCTCGTTTGGATGGATACATGCTAGAAGGGCCGAATGGCCTACTCCTGCACCTATTATCTATTGATACAGTGTGTGGCGTATAATGGATCTGTAAAGGACCTTGCAGAGGCCAATGACGTGGCACTAAAATTTAAGGTATCACAAAATGCTGGAGTAACTCAGTGGGTCAGGCAGCATCTCAGGAGAGAAGGAATGAATGGGTGACGTTTCGGGTCGAGACCCTTCTTCAGACTGATCACAAAATGTTGGAGTAACTCAGCGTGTCAGGCAGCATCTCGGGAGAGAAGGAATGGGTGACGTTACGGGTCAAGACCCTTCTTCAGACTGAAGAAGGGAAGGGTCTCGAACCGAACGTCACACATTCCTTCTCTCCCGAGATGCTGCCTGACCCGCTGAGTTACTCCAGCATTTTGTGATACCTTCGATTTGTACCAGCTATTGCAGTTATTTTCCTACACACCTAATGCACTAAAATTTGATCGCTATTGGCAAACAGTTGTGTGATGACGCAAAATAATAATAATTCTCTTTTGGAAATTGTCACCTCAGATTTAGCTTGTTGGCCATGTTTGCAGTTTGAATCCTTTATGCTGCACATTTTATTTGTGTTGCAAACCCAATGCAAAGATTGGCACCTTGTTCTGTAAAGCACATTAGTCTTAATTAGGCTGACGGAAGCACTATGTTTAAAGGTAATTAAAAACAGTGCAAGTTTAATTATTTAATATTCTGCTTAATCCTCTTGTGTGTTTGTGCATTTGTGTGTGAAAGGGAAATTTTGTCAGATTTTAATTTACAGCCATGCAAGGGCCTTCTTGTTTGTACAATTGTATAGAAAATTGTATAAGATTTAGTCTTTAGAGATACATCGTGGAAAGAGGCCCTTTGGCCCACCGTCCACGCAGACCAGCGATCGTAAGGTCGTAAGGTCATAAGTGATAGGAGTAGAATTAGGCCATTCGGTCCATCAAGTCTACTCCGCCATTCAATCACAGCTGATCTATCTCTCCCTCCCTCCTAACCCCATTCTCCTGCCTTCTCCCCATAACCTCTGACATCTGTATTAATCTAAATCATCCCGTACACTAGCACTATCCTCCACTCGAGGGACAATTTACACTTTTACCAAAACCAATTAACCTGCAAACCTGTAAGTCTTTGAAGTGTGGGAGGAAACTGGAATGCCCGGAGAAAACCCATGCTCGTGGTCACAGGGAGAATGTGCAAACTTCGTACAGACAGCACCCGTAGTCAGGATCGAACTCAGGTCTCTGGCCTTGTAATTCTACCGCTGCGCCACTGTGCCACCCTGGTGAGCCACTAAGCTGCCCTATATAAAATTATATAGACATGGCATGTAAAATATGTAAGTAAATTATGAGAGTAATTTTCTTCACTGCCTGCTGTACCTGCATGCTTACTGAAAATTGAAAGAGGAGTTGAATGGCGATCATGGCTGATCACTCTCAATCAGTACCCCGTTCCTGCCTTCTCCCCATACCCCCTCACTCCGCTATCCTTAAGTGCTCTATCCAGCTCTCTCTTGAAAGCATCCAACGAACTGGCCTCCACTGCCTTCTGAGGCAGAAAATTCCACACCTTCACCACTCTCTGACTGAAAAAGTTCTTCCTCATCTCCATTCTAAATGGCCTACCCCTTATTCTCAAACTGTGGCCCCTTGTTCTGGACTCCCCCAACATTGGGAACATGTTTCCTGCCTCTAATGTGTCCAATCCCCTAATTATCTTATATGTTTCAATAAGATCCCCCCTCATCCTTCTAAATTCCAGAGTATAGAATCCCAATCGCTCCAGCCTTTCAACATACGACAGTCCCGCCATTCCGGGAATTAACCTAGTGAACCTACGCTGCACGCCCTCCATAGCAAGAATATCCTTCCTCAAATTTGGAGACCAAAACTGCACACAATACTCCAGGTGCGGTCTCACCAGGGCCCGGTATAACTGTTGAAGGACCTCTTTGCTCCTATACTCAACTCCTCTTGTTATGAAGGCCAACATTCCATATGGGAGCAAAGAGGTCCGTCTGCAGTTGTACAGGCCCCTAGTGAGACCACACCTGGAGTACTGTGTGCAGGTTTGGTCTCCAAATCTGAGGAAGAACATTCTTTGCTATTGAAGGAGGTTCACGAGGTTTATTCCTGGAATGGCGGGACTGTCATATGTTGAAAGAATGGAGCGACTGTGCTTGTATACACTGGAATTTAGAAGCATGAGAGGGGATCTGATTGGAACATATAAGATTATTAAGGGATTGGACACGTTAGAGGCAGGAAATATGTTTCCTATGTTGGGGAGTCCAGAACCAGGGGCCACAGTATAAGAATAAGGGGTAGGCCATTTAGAAAGGATTTGAGGAAAAACATTTTCACCCAGAGAGTCGTGAATCTGTGGAATTTTCTGCCTCAGAAGGCAGTGGAGACCAATTCTCTGGATGCTTTCAAGAGAGAGTTAGATAGAGCTCCTAAAGACAGCGGAGTCAAGGGATATGGGGAGAAGGCAGGAACGGGGTACTGATTGTGGATGACCAGCCATGATCACAGTGAATGGTGATGCCGGCGTGAAGGGCCGAATGGCCCAACCCATCCAACGTGCCCCTTCTATACTAGTCCCATTTGCTTGCATTTGGCCCATATCCCTCTAAACATTTCCTATCCACGAACCTGTCCAAATGTCTTTTAAGGAAAAGAAACTGCAGATGCTGGTTTAAATCGAAGGTAGACACATAACTCTGGAGTAACTCAGCGGGTCAGGCAGCATCTCGGGAGAGAAGGAATGGGTGATGTTTCGGATCGAGACCCTTCTTCAGAGTGAAAAGGAAGACTAGTGGCAGAACTGGGAAGGGGCTGTTTTTTAAAAACTAACATCAAATAGTCCCTGCTTTCCCTTTCCATCCCCTCCCGCTTCCCAGTTCTCCCACTAGTCTTCCTGTCTCCAACTACATCCTATCTTTGTCCCACCCCTCCCCTGACATCAGTCTGAAGAAGGGTCTCGACCCGAAACGTTACCCGAACCTTCTCTCCTGAAATGCTGCCTGACCCGCTGAGTTACTCCAGCATTTTGTGTTTATCTTCAAATGTCTTTTCAGTCTAGTTCTTATATCCGCCTCAAATACTTTATGGGGCAGCTTGTTCCATATATGTACCACTGAAAATGTACTTGCAGTACTTATCTATGGAATGCTGATATTTTTAAAAGCGTGCCGGCAAGAGTTGATGTCTCTGTTGGAGTGACGGGCAAGACAGGCAAAGGTAAGGAAGCCTTGGATGACGAAGGAAATTGGGACTTTGGTCAAGTTTAAGAAGGAGGCTTGGGACAGGTGTAGGCAGCTGGGGTCGAGTGTATCCCTGGAGGAGTTTCGGGAACTAAGGAGTAAGCTAAAAAAGAAAAATCAGAAGGGTATAAAGAGGACAGGAGATAGCTCTGGCAGATGGCATTAAGGATAATCCCAAGAGGTTTTACAAGTACAAATATGGGAAAAGGGTAACCAGAGGGAGAGTGTGACCCCTCAGTAATCAAAGCAGTCGACTCTGTGTGGAGCCACAGGAGATGGGCAAGGCCTACTCAATACTCAACGAGTATTTCTCCTCTGTTTTTACCGAGGGATAAAGACAGGAGGACGGTGGAAATTGGAGGTTGTCACTGGAAGTGTCTTGTGAGCAGGCAGTATAGTGGCCGCAGAGATGCTGAAGGTCCTAGACGTGTATGAAGATGGACAAATCTCCTGGGCCTGATCGGATATATCCGAGGACACTGTGGAAAACTAGAGAAGAAATTGCTGGAGCCCTCGCGAAGATTTGTGAGTCGTCAATAGACAATAGACAATAGACAATAGGTGCAGGAGGAGGCCATTTGGCCCTTCGACCCAGCACCGCCATTCAATGTGATCATGGCTGATCATTCTCAATCACTACCCCGTTTCTGCCTTCTCCCCATACCCCCTGACTCCGCTATCCCTAAGAGCTCTATCTAGCTCTCTCTTGAATGCATTCAGAGAATTGGCCTCCACTGCCTTCTGAGGCAGAGAATTCCACAGATTCACAACTCTCTGACTGAAAATGTTTTTCCTCATCTCAGTTCTAAATGGCTTACCCCTTATTCTTAAACTGTAGCCCCTGGTTCTGGACTCCCCCAAAATTGGGAACATGTTTCCTGCCTCTAACGTGTCCAACCCATTAATAATCTTATATGTTTCCATAAGATCCCCTCTCATCCATCTAAATTCCAGTGTATACAAGCCTAGTCGCTCCAGTCTTTCAACATACGACAGTCCTGCCATTCCGGGAATTAACCTAGTAAACCTACGCTGCACGCCCTCAATAGCAAGAATATCCTTCCTCAAATTTGGAGACCAAAACTGCACACAGTACTCCAGGTGCGGTCTCACTAGGGCTTAAATACAGGAGAGGAGCCGGAAGACTGGAGGGAGGCAAATGTTGTGCCTCTGTTCAGAAAAGGATGCTGGGAAAGGGCTGGGAACTGCAGTGAGTTTAACATCTGTGGTTGGAAAGTTACCAGAGAATATTCTGAGGGATAGGATATACATGGATTTAGACAAACAAGGGCTGATTAGGGACGGTCGGCATGGTTTTGTAAACGTGGGACGTCGTGTCTCACAAATCTGATGAGTTTTTTGAAGATGTGACCAAAAAGGTCGATGAGGGCAGAGCTGTAGATGTTGTGTACATGGATTTCAGTAAGGCATTCAACAAGATTCCGCATGGTAGGCTGCTCTGGAAGGTTAGATCCCATGGGATTCAAGGAGAGATAGCTGAATGGATAGAAAATTGGCTTCATGGAGGGAAGCAGAGGGTGATGGTGGAAGGTTGCTTCTCGGACTGGAGACCTGTGACTAGTGGTGTGCCTCAGGGTTTGGTGCTGGGCCCGTTACTGTTTTGTCATCTACATCAATGATTTGGATGAGAATGTACAGGACAAGATTAGCAGGTTGGCTGATGTCACAAAAAAGTGGGTGTAAATTGTGAAGGAGGTGGTAAATAGACAATAGGTGCAGGATTAGGCCATTCGGCCCTTCGAGCCAGCACCGCCATTCAATATGATCATGGCTGATCATCCACGATCAGTACCCCGTTCCTGCCCTCTCCCCATACCCCCTGACTCCTTTATCAATAAGAGCCCTATCTAACTCTCTCTTGAAAGCATCCAGAGAATTGGCCACCACTGCCTTCTGAGGCAGAGAATTCCACAGATTTACAACTCTCTGAATGGTTTCTTTTTCCTCATCTCCGTTCTAAATGGCTTACCCCTTATTCTTAAACTGTGGCCCCTGGTTCTGGACTCCCCCAACATTGGGAACATGTTTCCTGCCTCTAGCGTGTGCAATCCCTTAATAATCTTACATGTTTCAATAAGATCCCATCTCATCCTTCTAAAAAGTGCAGCAGGATCTTGATCGGTTGGCCAGGTAGGCTGCGGAATAGTTGATGGCATTTAACACGGAGAAATGTGAGGTGTTGCATTTTGGGAGTATCATGGGCATGATCCACACAGTGAACGGCAGGGCTCTGGGGAGTGTTGTAGAGCAGAATGATCCAGGAGTACAAGTACTTAGTTTGTGGGTGTTGGGTACAGAAAGGATTTACGAGGATGTTGCCAGGACTCGAGGCCTTGAGGTATAGGGGGAGGTTGAGCAGGCTAGGACTCTATTCCTTGGAGCACAGGAGGATGAGGGTAGATATTATAGCGGTGTGCAAATCATGAGAGGAATAGGTTGGGTAAATGCACGGTCTTAAGGCAAGAAGAATTGAGAATCAGAGGACATAGATTTAAGGTGAGGGGGGGGAAAGGAACCTAAGGGGTTACTTTTTTAAACTAAGGGTGGTGGGTGTACGGAAAGAGCTGCTGGAGGAGGTATTTGAGGCAGGTACTATTGCAACGTTGAAGAAACATTTCGACGGGTACATGGATTAGCTCAGGACACTTCCAATTTCCAGCCCCGTGACCTGGGCGCTTCTGCTATGGGGCCATGCAGGCAGGTGGGGCATGTGGGCAAGTTGGGCCGAAGGGCTTGTTCCCACGCTGTATCGGACATGATACGATAGAACCTTATTATTTATCCCAGGAGAGAACCAACATTCAGTCATAAAACACATAAGACGCATGAAACATGAAATGAAAGTGAACATCGGAAATAATCGGGGATGTGCAATGATTGGGGAGGGGGGAAGGGGGGGGGGTAGTCAGTCTAGAAGGGGGAGGTGTTGTACAGTTCGATAGCCACAGGGAAAACAGATCTCCTGTGGTGTTCTGTGCTGCATCTTGGTGGAACCAGTCTGGCGCTGAAGGTGCTCGTCAGGTTGACCAGTGCGTATGACTCTGTGAATATAAATACAAAGATATCTGACGGTGTACGTTCTTGGGTCTGTGGAAGGCAGCTGAGAAAGTGGATTAAGAAGCATACAGGATCCTGGCCACAGTACGAGAGGAAGTCACAGTGCACGGCTGCTGGTTTGGCCACAAATGGACCATTGTGTTCCATTCTGGGCACCACACCCAGGGCTTTGGAGAGAGGTTTACTGGAATAAGAAGCTTTAGCGAAGGATCACAGAGTGCTGGAGTAACACAGCGGGTCAGGCAGCGTCTCTGCAGAACATGGATAGGTGACGTTTCACAGAGTGCTGGAGTAACACAGCGGGTCAGGCAGCATCTCTGGAGAACATGGATAGGGGACGTTTCACAGAGTGCTGGAGTAACACAGCGGGTCAGGCAGAATCTCTGGAGAACATGGATAGGTGACGTTTCACAGAGTGCTGGAGTAACTCAGCGGGTCAGGCAGCACCTCTGGAGAACGTGGATCGGTTACGTTTCGGGTCGGGGACCCTTCTTCAGTGGTTGATGGGGAGAAAGCTGGAAGAGAGGTGGGGGCGGGATAAAGCCTGGTTGGTGATAGATGGATACAGGTGAGGGGGGAGGGGTTTATTGGCAGATGGATGGAGTAAAAGAAAGTTTTCCCCGCACTGAAGTACATGTGACAATATTAAATCTAAACCCACCAGTTTGAACACTTAATTCACCTTATTGATTAGTTTAGTTTTGAGAGACAGTGCGAAAACAGCCCTTTCAGCCCACCGAGTCCATGTCGACCATCTATCTATCAGCTGTTCATACTACTTCTGTGTTATCCCACTTTCTCATCCACTCCCTGCTCACTAGGGGGCAATTTACAGAAGCCAAATAACCTACAAACCCGCGGGTCTTTGGGGTGTGGGAGGCAACCCACACCGTCACACGGTGAACGTGCAAGTTCCACACAGCCGAGGTCAGGATCAAACCCGGGTCTCTGTCGCTGCACCAGTGTTCTGCAAAGAGTTACACAAATGAAGGGCTAAATGTCCCCAGCCCCCAATGCTGTAACGGCTTTTTGACGATCGGAAGAACAGACAAGGTTTGTAAACCACAACTTCTCTTTCACAAGGTCACCGGTAATTCTTGAGGCCACCCTCAATGGAAAGTCCAACGGCACAAATCTTTGGTCTCTGGCTCAAATCTCTGGCTCCCGTATTAGCCGGGACATCCTGTATTTTGGGCTAAATTGGTTTGTCCCGTACGGGACTACCCTTGTCCCGTATTAGGCCCAGACTCGCTGTAGGCCCGGATGCTGTAGGCCAAGACGCAGTAGGCCTGGGGATTGTAGGCCCGGACGCTGTAGGTCCAGACGCTGTAGGCCCGGGGACTGTAGGCCCGGACGATGTAGGTCCAGACAGTGTAGGTCCGGACAGTGTACGTCCGGACAGCGTAGGTCCGGACAGCGTAGGTCCGGACAGCCAAGGCCCGGACAGTGTAGGCCCTGACAGCGTCAGTCAGGACAGTGTACGTCCGGACAGTGTAGGTCCGGATAGTGTAGGCCCGGACAGCGTAAGTCAGGACAGTGTACGTCCGGATAGTTTAGGTCTGGACAGTGTAGGTCCGGCAGTGTTGGCCCGGGGGCCGGTGTAGGCCCGGACAGTGTAGGCCCGGAGGCCGGACGTCGCCTAACGGAGGTTGCGTAGCAACCCGCATCCCGGCCCGGCCGGCCGCCATTTGTGGAGTGGGAGCATGTGGCCGCTGGCTGGGTGAGGTCACGTGGGGCACGGGGCGGTGAGACGGCTTTCTAATGGCCCCTGCTCTCCACTGACGAGGCTCCCGTGTGTGGCTCTGGAGGGTGTTCCCGAGTTTGGACACACGTGACTTTCAAAGAACAGACATGCTACAGAAATAAAAACAGGAATTGCTTAGTCACTGAGAGGAAGATCACGAGACAAGAGAGAGAGAGATGGGGCGAGGGGAGAGAGAGAGAGTTAGAGAGAGGAGAGAGAGAGGGAGGGAGGGGGAGAGAGAGAGAGATGGAGAGAGAGCGAGAGAGAGAGAGAGAGAGAGAGAGAGAGAGAGAGAGAGAGAGAGAGAGAGAGAGAGAGAGAGAGAGAGAGAGAGAGAGAGAGAGAGAGAGAGAGAGAGAGAGAGAGAGAGAGAGAGAGAGAGAGAGAGAGAGAGAGAGAGAGAGAGAGAGAGAGAGAGAGAGAGAGAGAGAGAGAGAGAGAGAGAGAGAGAGAGAGAGAGAGAGAGAGAGAGAGAGAGAGAGACGGAGAGAGTGACGGAGAGAGAGAGAGAGACAGGGAGAGATGGGGTTGAGACAGTGAGAGAGAGAGAGAGAGAGAGAGATAGAGGTAGAGAAAGAGCAAGAGAGATGTAGGGAAAGGCAGAGGGAGAGAGGGGGCGGGTGGTAGAGTGCAACAGTCATACAGTGTGGAACAGACTCTTCAGCCCAACTTGCAGGAGAAGGCAGGAACGGGGTAGGGATTGAGATTGATCAGCCATGATCACATTGAATGGTGGTGCTGGCTCGAAGGGCCAAATGGCCTCCTGCACCTATTGTCTATTGTCTATTGCTCACACCGACCAACATGGCCCATCTACACTAGTCCCACCTGCTTCTGTTTGGCCTCTATCACTCTCAACTCATCCTATCCATACTTGTCCAAATGTTTCATAAATGTTGCGATAGTACCTGGCTCAACTACCTCCTCTGGCAGCTCGTTCCATACACCCGCCACCCTCTGTGTGAAAATGTTACCCCTCGGTTTCCCATTAAATCTTCCCCCCTCACCTTGATAGAGGAACGTAGAGAGAGAAAGAGGGAGAGAGAATAAGAGAGGGAGAAAGACAAAGAGACAGAGACGGAGACGGAGTGTGAACTAGAGAGAAAAAGAGAGAGAGGGAGCGAGAGAGAGTAGAGAGATATGTGCAGAGAAAGACTGATAGATGGGATGGAGACAGCATGAGATGGTAGGAGAGAGAGATAGAGAAGTAGAGAGAGATGATAGATGTGGTAGCGACAGAGCAGGAGACAGAGGGGAAGTGAAAGAGAGTTAGAGAGAGAGAGGGAGAGAGAGGGAGAGAATGAGAGGTAGAGAGAGAGAAATTCAGATATGTGGCAGAGACAGAGCGAAAGACAGGGAAGGAGATAAAAAAGAGAGATGGGGAGAGACGGAGAGGGGGGCAGGGAGGGAAAAGGGAAGTGAGAGAAAGAAGGGGAGGGAAAGAGAGAGAGTGAGAAAGAGAGCAAGAGAAAGATGAAGGAGGGAAAGGTGGGTGGGGGAGGGTGGGAGAGAGAGCGAGATAGGAAGAGAGAGATGGAGAGATGGGGACAGAGAGAAACAGGTGTCAGAGTTCAGAGAGAGATATATGGTTCTCTAGTTCATACTGCACAGAAACAGGCCATTCGGTCTTGCGGACCAAGACACCTAATTGAGTTAGTGTGTAGGAAAGAACTGCAGATGCCGGTTTAAATCGAAGGTAGACACAAAATGCTGGAGTAACTCAATGGTACAGGCAGCATCTTGAGAGAAGCAATAGGTGATGTTTCGGGTCGAGACCCTTCTTCAGTCTGAAGAAGGGTCAGTCTGAAGAAGGTTCTCGACCCGAAACGTCGCCTATTCCTTCTCTCCAGAGATGCTGCCTGACCTACTGAGTTACTCCAGCATTTAGTGTCTACCTAATTGAGTTTGTTCCCTTTGCCTGATTTTGCATTGGGCAGGCTAGGGCTGTATTGCTTGGGGTGCAGGAGGCTGAGGGGTAATCTCAGAGGTGTATAAGATCGTGAGGGGAATGTACAGAGTCTTTTACCCAGGGTAGGAGAATCGAGTATCAGGGGCAGCACGGTGGCGCAGCGGCAGAGTTCCTGCCTTATAGCGAATGCAGCGCCGGAGACCCAGGTTGGATCCCGACTACAGGTGCCGTCTGTATTGAGTTTGCATGTTCTCCCCGTGACCTGCGTGGGCTTTCTCCGAGATCTTCGGTTTCCTCCCACACTCCAAAGACGTGCAGGTTTGTAGGTTAATTGGCTTGGTAAATGTAAAATTTGTCCCTAGTGTGTGTGGGATAGTGTTAATGTGCGGGGATCGCTGGTCGGCACGGACCCGGTGGGCCGAAAGGGCCTGTTTCCGCGCTGTATCTCTAAAGTAAACTAAACTAAACCAGATTTAAGGTGAGAGGGGAAAGATTTAATAGGAACAGGAGGGGCAACTTTTTCCACACAGAGTGGCTATATGTAATGAGCTGTCAGAGGAGGTAGTTGAGTCAGGGACTACAACAACATTTAAAAGACATTTGGACAGGTACATGGATGGGAAATGTTTAGAGGGATCTGGGCGCATGCAGTAAAATGGGATGAGCTTAGATGGGGCATCTTAGACAGCAGAGGCGAGATGGACCGATGGGTGTATGATGGGCAATTGTCTGGCCAATTAACCAACTAGCCCACACATCTTTGGGATGTGGGAAGAAACTAGCCCACGTGGTCACAGGGAGAACATAGAAACTTCACACACACACACGCTCAGATCGAACCTGAGTCTCTGGTGCTGTGAGACAGCGGCTCTGCTAACTGCATCACTTTAGCCGCCCAACACCGCACCGCCCAGGGCGTGCATGACGACTGTGGGGACTGTGCCTTTAAGGGACATCACCGTGCTGTACTCCAGTGTACGCGGGAGGGGAGAGGTTGGGACGGAGAGTGATCACTATTTAATGCACCACCTTTGCTGCAAACCGCACAAACATTGCGCAGTTGCATTTGCAGTCATCTTTGCAGTCTTCTTTTTTATTTTGCAGAGAGACAGATTTGCATGCAATTACATTTTGGTGTATTCATATCTTCTTTTAAACGGTGCAGTCCAGTTTGTGGAACCTGCAGTGTGAGCTTGGTCGCTGGGACCTGGGTGGGAGCTGAAGCAACATCTCTGGCCATCGGACGAGAGGACTAATGGATGATGACTCATGCCTCCACGACACGCAGCCACTTCCTGACTGACTGCACAGAGGGAAATGCACTTGCTCTGCACAGAGGAAAAGGCACAAAGTGCTGGAGCAACTCAGCGGGTCGGGCAGTGTCTGTGGAGAACAAGGACAGGCGACGTTTCGGGTCGGGACCCTTCTTCAGACTGCCTGGCCCGCTGAGATACTCCAGCACTTTGTGACTTTTTTTTGTAAACTAACATAAGTACATACACTGATCATCCAAAACATTATGACCACTAACAGTGGGAAAGGAATAACAATGATTATCTTGTTACAATGGCACCAGTCAAGGGGTGGGATATATTGGGCAGCAAGTGAACACTCAGTTCTTGAAGTTGATGTGTTGGATGCAGGAGAAATGGGCAGGAGTAAAGACCTGAGCGACTTTGACAAGGGCCAAATTGTTCTGGCCAGATGACTGGGTCAGAGCATCTCTGAAACGGCAAGGCTTGTGGGGTGCTCCCGGTCAGCAGTGGTAAGTACCTACCGACAGTGGTCCGAGGAGGGACAAACCACAAACCGGCGACAGACAGGGTGTTGGGCGCCCAAGGCTGATCGATGCGCGAGGGCAATGAAGGACATCCCGTCTGGTCCGAACCGACAGAAGGTCTCCTGTGGCACAAGTCACAGAAAATGTTAATGGTGGTCACGGGAGGAATGTGTCACAATACACAGTGCATCGCACCCTGCTGCGTATGGGGCTGCACACGGAGGACCAACAGCATATTAGGCAGTTGGGCATAATGTTTTGGCTCATCAGGTCAAAATGTTTTGGCTGATCGGTGTAAGTCATAGGAGGAGAATCAGGCCATTCGGCCCATCAATTCTCCTCCGCCATTCAATCATGGCTGAACTATCTGCAGTTTACCTGCACAAAACTGTCTCCGTTTAGATTCGTTTAGTGCATTCAGTGTGGAAGAATGCCCTTCGGCACAGCAAGTCCATGCCGACCAATGATCACCATCCTACACACTAGGGACAGAAGCCCATTAACCCACAAACCCGCAGGTCTTTGGATTGTGGGAGGAAACCGGAGCTCCTGGAGAAAATCCACGGGGAGAAGGGGTTTGATTTGCACGTTATCTAAACAGCAGATAATACCATACATAAATACAATCAAGAAAATGGATGGCTGACGTATCGGGTCGGAACCGTTTCTACCAAAGATACCAGAGGAACAAGATAGACCACTCGACCTTGAAAACCGTAGTAGGTCACGGTGCCATTTTAGTAGGCAGAAACTTGCAGAAACATATAAAAAGAAAAATAACAAAAATCTGTGAATTGATAAATGAGATGTATTCTGCATTTTAATGGTATCATCACACATACTGTTCCCCCACAACACGGATTACACTGCGAGAGGCAGAGCGAACGGCGGTTTTGCCTAATAAAATGGCGGACGTTCCGCTCCTTTGCGTACCACACTCCAATGTAGGCGATTTCAACGGAGTGGTCCATCTTGTTCCTCTAGTGTCTTTGATGTCTACAGACTGATTGTGGGGGCGGGGGAGGGGAAGAAAAGAAGGAAAAGAGGAGGGGCAGCATAAAGGGCGGCAGATAATAGGCCGACACTTTGGGACGAGCAGTGGTGCAGCGGTAGAGTTGCTGCCTTTCAGCGGCAGGGACCTGGGTTCGATCCTGACGTCGGGTGTTCCATATACGGAGTTTGTACGTTCACCCTGTGTCCTGTGATCGCATGGGTTTTCTCCCGGTGCTCCATTTTCCCCCCACTTTCCAAAAACGCGCCTGTTTGTAGGTGAATTGGCTTTTGTACATTGTCTCGAGTGTGTCGGGTAGAACTCGTGCACGGGGTGATTGCTAGTCGGCGTGGACCCGCTGGGCCAAAGGGCCTGTTTCCATGCCGTATCTCTAAACCAAACTAAACTAAACCAAACTGCACTAAAGGTGAGGAGAATTACTTGATGGGCAGATGGTTGGTCAAAGGCCAGACATGAAAAGACAGAAGGTGTGAGACAAAAGGATCGAAGAGTTGCAAATTGTGATGCTGGATGAAAGAATGTAGGTGGAAGGGGAAGGGGAGGGGAGAAATAGGTGAGAGTGTAGGTGGAATACAGGGGAGAGGGGCGTGCTACCTTAACATATCATACAATATCACACATAAGTACAATCAAGCCAAACTCAAGTACAATAGGTAGAGCAAAGGGGGAGATACAGAGTGCAGAATATAGTTCTCAGCATTGTAGCGCATCAGTTCCACAGACAACGTCCAATGTCCGCAATGGGGTAGAGGTGAATCGGACAGCACCCTAGCTTATGGAAGGGCCGTCCAGAAGCCTGATAACATAGGGGCAGAAGCTGTTCCTGAGTCTGGTGGTGTGCGCTTTCAAGCTTCTGTACCTTCTGCTGGACGGGAGCGGGGAGACGAAGAAATGTCTTTATGTTGGCTGCTTCCCCGAGCTACACGCACGGACACACACACACACACACACACACACACGCACACACACAACTCTGTTGTATGTCTTGAAGACGTTCCATGAAAAATAAATCAAGCGCCGAGTAATCGTCATTGAAGTTCATAGTCATACCATTCATAAACACACAGAGCAGGCAAGCAGGCCCTTTGGCTCACACAGTGGTGGAAATCAGCCAACATCTTGCAATTATTGGGCGGCACTATGGCGCAGCTTGCAGAGCCGTTGCCTCATAGCGGCAGAGACCCAGGTTCGATCCTGATCTCAGCTGCTGTCTGTGTGGAGTTTGCACGTTCTCCCTGTGGGTTCCCTCCAGGTGCTCCCGTATTAGCCGGGACATCCCGTATTTTGGGCTAAATTGGTTTGTCCCGAACGAGATCGCCCTTGTCCCGTATTAGGCCCTGTAGGGGGGCGCTGTAGGCTGGACGTTGTGGGTCCGGACAGTGTAGGTCCGGACGGACAGTGTAGGTCCGGACAGTGTAGGTCCGGACAGTGTAGGCCCGGAGGCCCGGGCGCCGCCTAACGGAGGTTGCGTAGCAACCCGCCTCCCAGCGGGTGGCCGCCATTGGTGGAGCGGGAGCGCGTGGCCGCTGGCTGGGTGATGTCATCTTGTCCCTTATTTGGGAGTGAGGTAGTTGGCAACCCCTAGTTTCCTCCCACATCCCAAAGACATTTAGAAAAAATGCCCACTAATGTTTTGAGAGTGGATGGGAAAGTGGGATAACATGGAACAAGTGTGAACGGGTGATCGACGGTCGGCCTGGACCCGGTGGGCTGAAAGGAACCTGTTTCCATGCAAAACTAAACTAAACTAAACTAAACTAAACACGCACAGCCTGTTGACTTCCTCAGTAAGACTTGTGCCCTTTCCTTTCTCTGTTGAAAGACTTGGCAGTGTTGTGGGCTGGGCACCGATCCACAGCCGTCTGACCTGCCCCTCCCCCACTGTCACCACCCTGCCAACAACATGTCTGTCCCGCAGCTCCGGGTGATTTATACCAGTGTCTATGTTGCACCAAGGTGCTTCCTGGTGACATTTCTTCCCTCCCCCCCCCACAACCTCTCCCCCCACACTCAACTCAACTGAAATACCATTTCTGTATTATCCGGTCTGTCGGGACTGCAATGAGATTCTCATTTGCTGTAGCTCTATAGGCCCATTAACTCAATAACACAAAGAAATATACAATAATCAATAATGCAATAAATTCATAATCTGTAATACTTGGTAACCAGAACTTAATACTGGAAAACCCAAATACGAGTACAACCAGAACAGAGTCTGTAGATCGGTGCTGAGGTTGGGCTTTGGTTAGTGTTGTGCAGTGTGGTTAGTGCCCCGGATAGTTGATGGGAACCTGCTGGTCATGGTTCCCAGGCTCCCAATGGTAACAGCTGGATGAGATCGTGGCCAGGGTGGTGTGGGTCTTTGATGACATTTGGGTTTCGTTTAGTATTTTTTTAAGAGATACAGCTAGGGTTGCCAACTGTCCCGTATTAGCCGGGATATCCCGTATTTTGGGCTAAATTGGTTTGTCCTGTACGGGACCGCCCTTGTACCGTATTAGGCCCGGGGGGCGCTGTAGGCCCGGGGGGCGCTGTAGGCCCCGACATTGTAGGCCCCGGCGCTGTAGGCCCCGGCGCTGTAGGTCCTGGCAGTTTAGGTCCCGACACTCTAGGTTTCTGACCTCTTAGCTCCGGACAGTGTAGGCCCGGAGGCCCGGGCGCCGCCTAACGGAGGTTGCGTAGCAACCCGCCTCCCAGCGGGTGGCCGCCATTGGTGGAGCGGGAGCGCGTGGCCGCTGGCTGGGTGATGTCATCTTGTCCCTTATTTGGGAGTGAGGTAGTTGGCAACCCCTAGTTTCCTCCCACATCCCAAAGACATTTAGAAAAAATGCCCACTAATGTTTTGAGAGTGGATGGGAAAGTGGGATAACATGGAACAAGTGTGAACGGGTGATCGACGGTCGGCCTGGACCCGGTGGGCTGAAAGGAACCTGTTTCCATGCAAAACTAAACTAAACTAAACTAAACTAAACACGCACAGCCTGTTGACTTCCTCAGTAAGACTTGTGCCCTTTCCTTTCTCTGTTGAAAGACTTGGCAGTGTTGTGGGCTGGGCACCGATCCACAGCCGTCTGACCTGCCCCTCCCCCACTGTCACCACCCTGCCAACAACATGTCTGTCCCGCAGCTCCGGGTGATTTATACCAGTGTCTATGTTGCACCAAGGTGCTTCCTGGTGACATTTCTTCCCTCCCCCCCCCACAACCTCTCCCCCCACACTCAACTCAACTGAAATACCATTTCTGTATTATCCGGTCTGTCGGGACTGCAATGAGATTCTCATTTGCTGTAGCTCTATAGGCCCATTAACTCAATAACACAAAGAAATATACAATAATCAATAATGCAATAAATTCATAATCTGTAATACTTGGTAACCAGAACTTAATACTGGAAAACCCAAATACGAGTACAACCAGAACAGAGTCTGTAGATCGGTGCTGAGGTTGGGCTTTGGTTAGTGTTGTGCAGTGTGGTTAGTGCCCCGGATAGTTGATGGGAATCTGCTGGTCATGGTTCCCAGGCTCCCAATGGTAACAGCTGGATGAGATCGTGGCCAGGGTGGTGTGGGTCTTTGATGACATTTGGGTTTCGTTTAGTATTTTTTTAAGAGATACAGCTAGGGTTGCCAACTGTCCCGTATTAGCCGGGATATCCCGTATTTTGGGCTAAATTGGTTTGTCCTGTACAGGACCGCCCTTGTACCGTATTAGGCCCGGGGGGCGCTGTAGGCCCGGGGGGCGCTGTAGGCCCCGACATTGTAGGACCCGGCGCTGTAGGCCCCGGCGCTGTAGGTCCTGGCAGTTTAGGTCCCGACACTCTAGGTTTCTGACCTCTTAGCTCCGGACAGTGTAGGCCCGGATGCCCTGGGGCCGCCTAATGGAGGTTGCTTAGCAACCCGCCTCCCGGCCCGGGCAGCCGCCATTGGTGGTGCGGGAGCACGTGGTCACTGGCTGGGTGAGGTCACGTGGGGCACGGGGCGGCACACACACACACATACACATACATACACACACATACATACACGGGCACATACACGCACCCACATACACACACACACGCGCGCACACACACACACACATACACATACACACACGCACACATACACACACACACACATACATATACACGCACACACACAGGCACATACACACACGCGCACACACACATACACACACACACACACACACGCAGGAACACACACGCGCACACACACACACACACGCGCACACACACACACACATACACACAAACACACACACAGGTACGCATACACACGTAAACACATATACACACATACACACAGGTACACACAAAACCACACACACATACACATACATACACACACATTCATACACACCTGCACTCACACACATACACTTACATACACACACACATACACACACACATACATACACATACACACACACACATACATACATATACACACATACACACACATACATACACACACACACATACTCACAGACACATACACACACATACACCGCACTCAGATACACGCAAACACACAAGCACATGCACGCACACATACACACATACACACACACACACACACACACACACACACACACACACACACACACTCATACACCAAGCATTCACACAGACACACACACACACCAAGCATACACACACACACACACATGCACCCACACAGGTACGCATACACACACATACACCGCACTCAGATACATACAAACACACAAGCACATGCATCCAGATGTGGACACATTCACACACACACATATTTACACATACATCACGCGCACACACACACATACACTCATACACCAAGCATTCACACAGGCACACACACACACCAAGCCCACACACACACACACACACACACACACACACACACAGAGTTGTTGACCCACATTGCTCTTGTGCAGCAACTTTACATGAATGTTGGGCAAGTGTCTATAAATGCCGTCGGTTATTGTTGCCGCGGCTCCAGTGGGGATCAGGTGATGCTGTGATGATCTGTTCTGCAGATGTGTTTCCGTTTCTCCCCCCGCCTTGCTTCACCGTCCGCTGCAGTGAGCACTTGCAGTCAACCCGTCGTTTGATTTCAGACGCCCTAGGATTTAATCCCACCCACTATATCCTCCTGCAACTGCAGCCCCGCCCACCCCCCCCCCCCACCTCCAACCACCTCAACTCAACACATCCAGCTCCTGCGGGAAGAAAGCGCGGATGCTGTCCGTGCGGATTTTACACGTTTTCCCCGCGACCGTGTGGGTTTTCTCCGGGTGGTCCGGTTTCCTCCCACATTCCAAAGACGTGCAAGTTTGTAGGTTCCTTGGCTTCTGAAACTTGTCCCCAGTGTGTGGGATAGAACTAGCGTATGGGTGATCGCTAGTTGGCGCAGAGTCGGTGGGCCAAGGGGCCCGTTCCCACGCTGTGTCTCTAAACTCAAACTTCTGCAAACTTCACACCCACCCCAAACATACACTGGGATTTAGAAGGATGAGAGGAGATCTTATCGAAACGTATAATATTATTAAGGGGTTGGACACGTTAGAGGCAGGAAACATGTTCCCAATGTTGGGGGAGTCCAGAACAAGGGGCCACAGTTTAAGAATAAGGGGAAGGCCATTTAGAACTGAGATGAGGAAAACTTTTTCAGTCAGAGAGTTGTGAATCTGTGGAATTCTCTGTCTCAGAAGGCAGTGGAGGCCAATTCTCTGAATGCATTCGAGAGAGAGCTAGATAGAGCTCTTAAGGATAGCGGAGTCAGGGGGTATGGGGAGAAGGCAGGAACGGGGTACTGATTGAGAATGATCAGCCATGATCACATTGAATGGCGGTGCTGGCTCGAAGGGCCGAATGGCCTCCTCCTGCACCTATTGTCTATTGTCTATTGCTATACTTCACACACCCAACACTACTCACACCCACACTCACCAACCCGACCTGATAGCAGTATTTAAAGTTATGAGAGGCAGAGATTGGGTAGGCAGTCAAATCCTTTTCTCAAGATGGAAAAATCAAATACTAAAGGGCATAACTTTAAGGTGAGAGGGGCGACGTTTAAAGGAGATTTAAATGACATTTGGACAGGTACACAGTTAGGAAAGGGTTTGAGGGATTTGGACCAAATGCAGGCAGGTGGGACCAGCATAGAAGGGGTATCTTGGTCGGGATGGGCAAGTTGGGCCAAAGGGTCTGTTTCTCTGCTGTATGACTCTATGACTGAAAGATGTGCAAGTTTTTTTTTTACAGTGGAGGGTGGTGGGTGCCTGGAACGCGCTGCCAAGAGGATATGATGGTGGCTTTTAAGAGACTTTTGGATAGGCACATGGATCTGCAGGGAATGCAGGGATATGGATCAGGTGCAGGTTGATAGGAATTGGTCTTGGCATCATGTTCGGCACAGACTTTGTGGGCCGAGGGGCCTGTTCCTGTGCTGTACTGTTCTATGTTCTAATGCACGCCCCGCACACACACACACCACCCCACAGCACACTGCTACCATATTATATCCCTCCAACCAAACCGTACCTCCGCATACCTTACACCCTCTTCACTCCAAGCCTACATACAAACCCCCACACACCACATCCACATCCCAAAGTACCAACCCAACGCACTGACTCACCACACCCGTCTGCCCACCCCCTCAGTGGCACAGCGGTAGAGTTGCTGCCTCACAGCGCCAGAGATCCGGTTTCGATCCTGACCACGGGTACTGTCTGTCTGGAGTTTGTACCTTCTCCATGTGACTGCTCCGGTTTGCTCCCACGCTCCAAGGACGTGCAGGCTTGTAGGTTAATTAGCTTCTGTAAATTATCCCTAGTGTGTGTGGGATGGAATTTGTGTACGGGGTGATTGTTGGTCAGTGTGCTCTCGGTGGGCCGAAGGGCCTGTTTCTACAGACGTACACGTATACACACACACACATGTGCACAAATTTACTCATATGCATACACAGTCACATGTACACTCACACGCACACACACACACTCCCTCACAGGTACACATACACACTCACACACATGCACAAATTCAAACCACACACATACTCGCATGCATGCACAGTCACATGCACTCTCACTCACACTCACTCACACACTCACTCACTCACATGCACATTCACACCCACACACACATACTCAAATGCACTCCCACTCACTCACACACACACTCACACACACACACTCACTCACTCACACTCACTCACACACACTCGTTCACTCACATGCACACTCACTCACATACATACGCACACATGCATACACTCACATGCGCCCACACACACACTCACGTGCGCCAACACACACGCACACACACACACAATTTCGCACACACTCACAGTCGTGGGTCACGGCTTGGATTAATCGTCACCTCTGTCCGCAGGTTCGACACCGGATATCGGGGCAAGTGATGGTCCTGAAGATGAATAAGCTGCCGAGTAACCGCGCCAACATGCTCCGTGAGGTCCAGTTGATGAACCGTCTCTCCCACCCCAATATCCTGCGGTGAGATACTCCCTCTCCTTCCTCCACTCTGCCTCGCCCTCTCCCCCCTCACTCCCTGCTCTCCCCCTGCGACCTTCCCTCTGCCTGGTGTAGGGTTTTTTTAGTTTTAGTTTTAGAGATAGGGCGCAAAAACAGGCCCTTCGACCCATCGAGTCTGCGCCGAACAGCGATCACCCCGTACGCCAAGACTATCCCATACACACCAAGGACAGTTTACAATTTAACCAAGCCAATTAGCCTACAAACCTGTATGTCTTTGGAGTGTGGGAGGAAACTGCAGCACCCGGATAAAACCCATGCAGCTCATGGGGAGAACATGCAAACTCCATACGGACAGCACCCGTAGTCAGGATCGGACCTGGGTCTCTTGCGCTGTGAGGCATCAACTCTACCACCGCGCCACCGTGCCGCCGAGATCTATGGCTAGATCATGGAGTACTTGAGATAGTTTACAGACACAGCATGAAAACGGGCCTTTCGGCCCACTGATTCCACGCCAACCATCGACACACTAGTTCTACGTTATCCCACTTTTGCATCCTCGACACTTGGAGCAATTTACAGAAGCCAATCAACCTACAAACCAGCACATCTTTGGATTGTGGGTGGAAACTGGGGATCCTGGAAAAATACCCACGCAGGTCACGGGGAGAACGTACAAACTCCATACAAACAGCACCAGTAATCAGGTTTAGAAATTGGAATGGTAACTTACCAGATTTATGAAGTGGAATGTTTGTTATATTTTATTATCATTGTCACGTGTACCGAGGTAAAGTTTTTGTTGTGTTCTGTCCAGTCAACAAAAAGACGACACACTATTACAATTAAGCTATCTATAGTGTACAAATACAGGATAAAGAGATGGCGTTTAGTTCAAGATAAAGTCCAGTAAAGTCCGATTAAAGACAGTCCGAGGGTCTCCAATGAGGTTGGTGAGCGGTCAGGGCCGCTCTCTAGTTGGTGAGAGGATGGTTCAGTTGCCTGAATGTGTTCTAGTCAATAGCTGGGCAGCTGAAAATCCTCTATAGATAGGTCTAGCAGAGGATTTCCCTCGATAGGTTCCTGATCCACTACAGATCCGCCAACTTAGAAGGTCAGGGGAGCAACCTTTAACTTGGAGGAGGTGCAGGGTAGAAAGAGGGAAAAACAAAGGTAAACTGAGCTAATCCAGCATGCACAGCAACCGTAAAAGCCCTCCATTCAGCTCCAGGCACACTTGTCCCAACGGAGTTCTGTTTTGTTGCTGTTGGAATGGGTTAAAGGTCTGACCTTGTGGAGAATTCTCTCTCTTCATTCAGAGAGAGTGCAACTAATTACATAGAGAGAGAACCACTAACGTATCTGCCTCCACCACCATCCCTGGGGGCCCGCACATAGGGTTGCCAATTTTCTCACTCCCAAATAAGGGACAAAAGGTGACGTCACCGCCCCGCGCCCCACGTGACCTCATCCAGCCAGCGGCCACGTGCTCCCGCTCCACCAATGGTGGCCACCTGGGCCGGCTGGCGGGTTGCCATGCAACCTCTGTTAGGCGCCGCCCGGGCCTCCGGGCCTACTGCGGCCCCTGGGGCTGCAGTGTCCAGTCCTACAGTGTCCGGGCCTACAGTGTCCGGGCCTACAGCGCCCCCTGGGTCTAATACGGGACATTTGGCAACCCTACCCACACATCTCATGGAGTCATAGAGTGATAAGGTGTGGAAACAGGCCCATCGGCCCAACTTGCCCATACCAACCAACATGTCCCATCAACACTTGTCCCACCTGCCTGCGTTTGGCCTGTATCCCTCTAAACCTGTCCTATCCATGTACCTGTCTAAATGTTTCTTAAATGTTGCGATATTACCTGCGTCAACTACGCCCTCCAGCAGCTCGTTCCATATACACCATCCTTTGTGTAAAAAAGCTACCCCTCAGGTTGCTATTAAATTACAAAGGGCGGCACGGTGGCGCAGCAGTAGAGTTGCTGCCTTACAGTGAATGCAGCGCCGGAGACTCAGGTTCGATCCTGACTACGGGCACCGTCTGTACGGGGTTTGTACGTTCTCCCCGTGACCTGCGTGGGTTTTCTCCGAGATCTTCGGTTTCCTCCCACACTCCAAAGAGTACAGGTATGTAGGTTAAGTGGTTGGGCAAATGTAAAAAAATGACCTTAGTGGGTGTAGGATAGTGTTAGTGTGCGGGGATCACTGGGCGGCACGGACCCGGTGGGCCGAAGGGCCTGTTTCTGCGCTGTATCTCTAAATCTAAAGAATCTAAATGTTTCCCCCCTCACCTTAAATCACCGATATGTCCACTGGTTCTCGATTGCCTTGATTGTAATTTTGTATTGTCTTTCCACTGACCGGTTAGCACGCAACAAAAGCTTTACACTGTACCTCGGTACACGTGACAACTAACTAAACTAAACTATCCACATCAGAACAAAAGGCTACCGCATACTAACAAAACACCGTCTTCCTAGTGTACACAGCCCTGCCTCTGCGATAAACAAGATATCCGCATTGCAGAGGTGCAGTCACATCTTGTATCTCCAGGAACAGGCCAATTAAACCCTGCCCGCCGTGCCCAGATTGCCTGCCGGGATTTATAAAATGAACGGCGTGCTGGCCGCGCTCTCAGGGCTCCCGCAGCTGCCTGCCGGATGTTTGTGAAGGTTTGAACAGGTGCTGAGTGAGGCAGCGTGAGCCAGGGGCCCGGGAGGGGACAGGGCCATGTTCGGCTAACGTGAGCGGTGATATCCACCGTCTGTTCCAACACGGGACTGCGGGAGAGGCCGTCCCGGTAAACCAAAACTGTCCTTAGCCTCAGGAGGGCACTGAAGCATCTCCTGGCATCCCGGACTTTTGTTCAGTTCATACAACCTATTCAGGCTATCACCACATCAGCCTATTGAACACTACAACCGTCAAATGGGCTCCGAACGGCATCATCTTGAGGACATCATTTTGGGCTTTGCACCACCATTATTTATTTTGTTGGCTGTTTGTCCCCATTTCTACACACACACACACACACGCACACACACACACACGCATACACACACACACACACACACACACACACACACACACACACACACACGCATACACACACGCACACACACACACACGCATACACACACACACACACGCATCCATACACACACACGCACACACACACGCACACACAAAACACATACAGTATATACACATACGTACAAACATATATATTTTCATACATATGCACACACACATGTATGTATATTTATGTACAAAACAATGGGTGTGTGTATATATATGTGTGTGTATTTGTATATATATATATATATATATATATATATTATAATACCAAATTTTGAGATTTTCGACGCTTTTAAGTCGGTGATTTACAAAGCTAAGCTCTGGGTTGCGCGCTCTGGGTAGAAATAGCCACTGTTAGAGTTGGTAGAAACAGTTTTCTTCAACTTATTGGTCGGCTAGATGTTCCTCAGGCATCTCCATGGACTCACAGAGTCACGCTATGTTTCTTCTCCTTTCCTCACTCTCTCCATCCAGCGCGTGCAGTTCTCATGCACAATGTACATCACACTGACGTATGGCACATACGCACGTGAATACACATACGTACACACGCTCGCTTGTAACAGCATGTAAACATACCGCATGTGTGCCCACACACATCCCATTTTCCTATTGTGGTCAGACAACATGGCGGTTGTTTTGAAATACTGCAGAAGTAAAAGACTGAAGACAGGTAAACTCCTCCTCTCACATATACCCACTTTTCTCTTTTACACCTGGTAGTTAACCCTTGAGGCCATCAATACAGCACAGGAACAGGCATTTCGGCCCACAATGTCCGTGCTGGACATGACCATGGAGTCATAGAATCATGGAGTTATACAGCGTGGAGACAGGCCCGACATGACCCACGCTGACCAACGTGACCCCTATACGAAATGTGTAAATCTCCCCGGTGTGGGACGAATAAAGGAATTTCTTATTATTATTACTAGTTCCACCTGCCTCCATAATGGCCCCTGTCCTTCTAAGCCTTCCTTATCCATGTACCTGTCCAAATATTTTTTGAACGTTGTGATAAAACCTGCTTCAACTACCTCCTCTTGCAGCTTGTTCCAGATACCCACCACCATTTGTGTGAAAAAAAGTTCTCCCTCAGGTTCCTATTAAATCTTTCCCCTCTCATCTTAAAGCATATGTCCTCTGGTTCTTGATGCCCCTACTCCAGGTGAAAGAGTCTGTGCATTCACCCCATCTATTCTTCTCATGATCTTATACACGAGTGTAAAGTTGCTGCCCACAGCACCAGAGACCTGGATATCTATCCTGACCACGGGTGCTGTCTTTTTCGGAGTTTGCCCGTTCTCCCTGTGACCATGTGGGTTTTCTCCGGGTGTTCCGGTTTCCTCCCACGTCTCAAAGACGTGCAGGTTTGTAGTTTAAGTGGCCCTCTGTATCTTGTCCATGGTGTTGAGGGTTAGAACTGGTCAGCCATATGGTCATAAGTGATCGGAGCAGATTTAGGCCATTCGGCCCATCGTCAACTCTGACATTCAATCATGGCTGATCTACTGTTCCCTCCTAACGCCATTCTCTTGCCTTCTCCCCATAACCTCCGACACCTGTCGGAGTGTAAACGGGTGATCGCTGGTCGGCGTGGACTCGGTGGGCCGAAGGGCCTGTTTACACGCTGTATAGAAACATAGAAACATAGAAAATAGGTGCAGGAGTAGGCCATTCGGCCCTTCGAGCCTGCACCGCCATTCAATATGATCATGGCTGATCATCCAGCTCAGTAGCCTGTACCTGCCTTCTCTCCATACCCCCTGATCCCTTTAGCAAAAAGGGCCACATCTAAATCCCTCTTAAATATAGCCAATGAACTGGCCTCAACTACCTTTTGTGGCAGAGAACTCCACAGACTCACCACTCTCTGTGTGAAGAAATGTTTTCTCATCTCGGTCCTAAAAGACTTCTCCCTTATCCTTAAGCTGTGACCCCTGGTTCTGGACTCCCCCAACATCGGGAACAATCTTCCCGCATCTAGCCTCTCCAACCCCTTAAGAATTTTATATGTTTCTATAAGATCCCCCTCAGTCTTCTAAATTCCAGCGAGTACAAGCCCAGTCTATCCAGTCTTTCCTCATATGCAAGTCCCGCCATCCCAGGGATTAATCTGGTGAACCTTCTCTGTACTCCCTCTAAGGCAAGAACGTCTTTCCTCAGGTTAGGAGACCAAAACTGCACACAATACTCCAGGTGCGGTCTCACCAAGGCCCCGTACAACTGCAGCAGAACCTCCCTGCTCCTAAACACAAATCCTCTTGCTATGAATGCCAACATACCATTCGCTTTCTTCACTGCCTGCTGCACCTGCACGCTTGCTTTCAATGACTGGTGCACCATGACACCCAGGCCACGTTGCATCTCCCGTTCTCCTAATCGTTCACCATTCAGGTAATACTCTGCTTTCCTGTTCTTGCCGCCAAAGTGGATAACCTCACATTTATCCACATTATATTGCATCTGCCATGCATTTGCCCACTCGCCTAATCTATCCAAGTCACTCTGCAGCCTCCTAGCATCCTCCTCGCAGCTAACACTGCCACCCAGCTTCGTGTCATCCGCAAACTTAGAGATGTTGCATTCAATTCCCTCGTCCAAATCATTAATATACACTGTAAATAACTGGGGTCCCAGCACTGAGCCTTGCGGTACCCCACTAGTCACTGCCTGCCATTCCGAAAAGGACCCGTTTATTCCTACTCTTTGCTTCCTGTCCGCCAACCAATTTTCTATCCACCTCAAAACTGAACCCTCAATACCGTGTGCTTTAAGTTTGTACACCAATCTCCTATGTGGGACCTTGTCGAAGGCCTTCTGAATGTCCAGATATAACACATCGACTTATCCATTAACACTCCCTTATCCACTCTACTAGTTACATCCTCGAAAAATTCTATAAGATTCGTCAGACATGATTTGCCTTTGGTAAATCCATGCTGACTTTGTCCGATGATTTCACCACTTTCCAAATGTGATGCTATCACATCTTTAATAACTGACTCTAGCATTTTCCCCACTACCGATGTTAGGCTAACTGGTCTATAATTCCCCGTTTTCTCTCTCCCTCCCTTTTTAAAAAGTGGGGTTACATTAGCCTATGAGAACAATGTTCAGAGACTGTCGCTGCCCCAGAGCTGACGGACCGCGGGTTCCCCCGGTACAATGCTGATCAATACATGTTGATGGTTCAATTCAATCATTCAATGATACTGTATTCTCACTCGTAGCTACGTACAGTGAAATACTGTGTTTTGCAGTCTATCTACTGCATCGCGGCATCGGCCCCACCTCCCCTCACTTTCATTCTCGGCTGCCCCCCCCATCTCCCCTCCCACCCTCCTCCCGACGGCCCTCCTCACTCTCCGACGGCCCACCTTCCTCTGGGCGGTTCGTCCCGAGTCCCTCTTCGTTCTTGCGGCGCGGGTCCTGTCGTTAGGTCCGCGGTGGGCGAGCCGGTCCCTATGCAGGGCCAAACCCGAGAATACTCCCAGCCGCGCTGCTGGGCGAGAACCTTCCCTTCGTAGGGACGGGGGGTGTGGGGGGGGGGGGTGCAAGTGCCGGGGTTCCTGCTCCTGATTCCTGTCCAGTGAATGCGTAGGGACAGTGCGCTCCTGGAGTGGGCGAGGCGCCGGCTCTGGGTGTGATGCTGATCACAGTCAAATACAGGTGGGCTGTGTAAACCGAGAGCTGGTGATCACCTTGTTGGAATTGTTCTCGCAGTCTCCATATACCCGTGGAATCCCAGGTGCCCAGTGGTAAAGGAGGTGTCGGTGCCCGGTGCCCAGCCCGTGTGGGCGGGTCTCCTGCCCGATGTGGAGTTCACCGCTTCACGCGTTGAATATTCCCCGTGGGGAACAGTGTTGCGATGCGGGGAGGCGCGGGTTCGCTGTCGTTCACTCTCTCCCACTCAGGGCAGGGCCGAGGGAGAGCCGCGCTGCCAGAGGCGCCCAGTGATCCCAGATCCGGAGCCATCCCTGAATGTGTCCTGTCCCCTGCGCCCTTTGGCCCACCTTCCCTGGGACCGTCACTCTCAGCGCCACACTGGGCACCGTCTCCACCCACTCCCACAGGGAGAGGTCGGTACAAGACGATTCATCCACAGAACGCTGATACATCCCGGTGTCTGTCCTTCGCTCAGCTCCCGCCGGGAATGTCTCAGTGGTGACTGGGACTGAGGGGGGTTCGGCCACGTTACCCTGCGTGTTCCCACCGCCGGCACCAAACCGCGGACCACTCGCGGTCACATGGATGAGGATGGATCCCTACCGACACATCGTCACGTTCAGACCCCAAGCTGATGGATCCTGGGCGGCGATAGAGCCAGGATAGAGCCGCTGATGGTGGAAGACAGTCACGGCTACCTGTGCCTGGTGGAATTCCATTTCCGGAACATGAGAAGGGGACATTCCCCGTATACAGATCAGTACCAGCGTGAGCTCCGGCTGCGGGTCACACCCGGTAAGAAACCATCGCCGCATTCTGCCGTGTAGAGCGAGGGTTTAGAGGGAGGGAGGGAGGGGAGCAGGAACAGGAAACCACGTCTCTCTGGGCTCAGCCGGCGCAGCCTCGCCTCTGGACGGTCAGATACAACCATAGTTGACCAATCTATTGGAGTCCTTTGGCGAGGTGAGGCGTTCAAAGCCTAAGAGGGAACAAAGTGCTGTGGTAAGTCTGGATTCTCAGAAGCATTTACGTTTGGTCCCAGGCATGTGTTTGGGGAACCAGGTGCGTGAAGGCGGCATTAAGGCAACTCAATGTCAGGGATTTAGAAGCAGTTATCGAGCAGAATGTAGAACGAAATATCTGTACCTCTCTCATGTTGAGAGTCTGCGGCTGACGTGGTACTTGAGAGATTGGTTCTTGGTAGCTGGACAAGCTGAATGAGTGGGTGGCAGCTGGACAAGCTGAATGAGTGGGTGGGAACGTAACGTGGAATAAAATGTGGCAAATTGGAAAATTGTCCACATGGGTGACTAAGTATAAAAGCAGAGTGTTTATTAAATAGTGAGAGGTCGGGTATTGTGGATGTTCACAAGGACCTGAGTGTGCTTGTTCTCATGTCAATGAAGGGTGACTTCCCGAGGTGGAAGGGTCGACAAAGGCAATAGTTGGTCAGGTTTTATCAAGAGAGGATTTATAGTCAAGGTTTGAGATGTTTTACCGCAGTTATATAAGGATCTGGCGAGACCTCACCTGCAGTCGGACATCACTCTTCTTATAATAATAATAATATAATAATAATAATAAGCATTTACTTTATATAGCGCCTTTCCAGAAGCTCAAAGCGCTTTACATAAACAATCATAACATAAAAACAAACAGACAAACTATCCTAACGGAGAAGCGGCGAATAAACAACGCCAGCGTCCTCTCACGTCAGGGTCCGGCAGTAGATAACAAAAAGCACAGGACACACAGATACAATTTTTACACAAACAGCCATCACAGTGATTGCTCTAGGCACACCCTCACTGTGATGGAAGGCAAAGTCTTATCTCCTCCTCATTTCTTCTCCCGTGGTGCCACGACGTGATCGAGGCTCCCATCTTTTTGAAGCCCCCACCGGGCAATGGTAAGTCCCAGGGCCGAGCCAAGCAGGCCGATGAAGGTCCTGAGCCCCCACCGGGCGATGGAAAGTCCCAGGGCCGAGCCAAGCAGGCCGATGAAGGTCCTGAGCCCCCACCGGGCGATGGAAAGTGCTGCGGCCGAGCCACGCAGGGTGTTGAAGGGCCTGCGAGCGGGTCGATCGTACCTTGCGCTTCGGGGCGGTCGAAGCTGCTACGGCTGGAGCTCCCGAAAGCCGGTCGCCAGCCAGGGACCTGCGAGCTCCCGATGTTGCGGTCTGCAGGGCCCACGGCCGAAGCCTCCGAGATGGTAAGTCCAGGCCCTGCGACCGGAGTCTTCAAGGTCGATCCCAGCTGGAGGCCGCCGACTCCACGATGTTAGGCCGTAGCGCGAACGGAGATACGACACGGTAAAGGTCGCATCTCCGTTGAGGAGGAGATTTGAAAGAAAGTTTCCCCCCCCCCCCCACCACCCCCCCCCCCCACATACACAGAGTTAAAAATAGAACAAAACGTACATTAAACGATGACAATAGACAAAAAAACAAAAAAAAGACAGAGAGACTGCCGGTGAGCCGTAGCTGCAGAACACAGCCACGCCCCTGGGAGGCGTAGTTCTTAACTACAATAAAGCCACGATCAGTGTGGAGGGGGTGCAGTGAAGATTCCGTCACTGTTTCCTGGAAGGGCAGGTTGATTGAAGATAAGAGGAGATTGAGTTGACCAGAGACACCGGAGATTGCGGATACGGGAACCTTGAGCAAATAAAACGGAACTACTGGAGGAACTCGGTAGGCCAGGCAACATATCTGGAAGGAAATTGGCGGATGACAATTCATATCGAGACCTTGCCTCAAAACTGGAAGTATTCCCGGTCAAAACGACGTCTGTCTTTCGATTTCCTTCTCCATTTGTCTGACGTCCTGGGCGCTGTCAGCAGTCTGTTCTTTGCTCGAGTAGATTAGACCTGTACTCTCCAGAATGTAGATAATTACAGATGATCTCAGTGAAGCATCCACCATTTGCACATTTTCGATCGCTCCCCTTTCCCGGAGACCAATCTGACTTCTCTCACTCTCTCCTCAGTCGCACAGAATTACCTGGTTGTGATCTTCCGGATCCCTTTTGGATTGAAAACCCTTGTCCTTTTAGTGATGTGTGCTATCCTCTACAGAGACAAACTCAGGTATGTAATGTTGCTTTTTAATGCCTGGAATATTAACTCAATGGCCTTTGGGGAATGGTTCAAAAATTTGAGGCTTCCCAGGCCGCGCCAACCATTGATCATCCAGGCAAGAGTTCTGTCCTGCACTATAAGGGGGCGTTTGTAGAGGCCAATTATCCTACAAACCCGCACGTCATTGGGACATGGAAGGGGGGGGGGGACATGCGGTGACGGGGAGAACGTGGAAACTCCGTACAGACAGCACCCATATTCAGGATCGATCCCGGGGCTCTGCGCCGTAAGGCGGCATCTGTTCAACTGCGCCACCGTGCTACATCTCTGTCGCGTTGGCAATACATGGTTCAGGAACATCATGTACGTACAGATGGAAGAGCAGCTTCTTACCCGCTCAGCCGCTTTGAGAAACCACTCAAAGCTAAGAAAGTATTCCTGATCCTCCAGGCTACCAGAGGGCCCTTGCCCTTTGCCCTTTCTCTGTAAGACTATAATCTGCACGGTTTGGCTCAATGGAATCATTTATATGGATGACACGCGAAACAAATCCATGTCAAGGTGACGATAATAAACCAGCCTTGCCGCAGGTCAGGCAATCCTCCCCACTGACAACACATCGACCAATATACGTGTCCCCTCCTCAGACAATCACCTTTTTTGCATATTAAGTCCACATCAAATTTAGTTGTCCAATGCTGACATTGACAATAACGTTTCCTCTCTGGAGAATTCCGTTCAAATCTCCATCCGAATCTCTTCAGAGATTGAACTGACGGCTGTGAATGGAGATGCCAGAAATGGTCTTGTGGTGCAATTACCGAGGCTTGTTTTAATTGGTCTTGTTGTGTCCGCAGAAAGCGTGGAGACGGATCCATCGCAGGAAGCTGAGCAGACCCGTGTTCCTACTGCAATGTCATCGGCCCCGCAATGAAACCGTCCGCCGGTCCCACCTGCTTTTGCGGCCTGGCAGATTTTTTTCGACCTTTGGGTGTGAATCGTGTTAACGCACCGACTCGCTTTTAATGTCACACGGCCGCTTACTAATTTCTCGAGTGTACCCTGTCAGCTCCAAAGGAGCACTGGAATGTGTTCCCCCGCGGGTTTAATGGGAGTGAGGGACCTGGTGTCCGGTGAGTTTAAGGGGAGGGCGGAAAAGGAGGTCAGTTTGGCAAGTCGGTGCCTGCTTCTCGAGTCATAGAACTTGCAAACAGACCCTTCGGCCCATCTCGTTGATGTTGCTCAAGATGCCCCATCTAAGCGAGACCCTTTCGCCGGCGTTTGACCCATGTCCCATCTAACTACTTTTTTATTCATAGACAGATAGCTGTCTCAACCTTCACTTTCCTAGTCCGTTGTGTTGCTGAGGAGGTGCCGTGAGAATACACAGCCTCTGTGAGTTTAAAGGGGGTGTGGGAACCCGTACCCTGGTTGATATAAGGGAAGACAGAAAGCCAGACGCACATAATCAATCACTTCTGAAAAAGACACGAAGTTATGGAGTAACTCAGCGGCTCAGGGAGCACCTCTGGAAAATGTGGATAGATGATGACTCGGGAAGGACGAGGGACGCTTGATGGGCTGAATGGCCTAACTCTACTGCTATGTTTTATGCTCTTATGATTATATCAATATATAGAAATATAGAAAATAGGTGTAGGAGTTCGAGCCACCACCGCCATTCAATATGATCATGGCTGCCCTTCTAAAATCAGTACCCTTTTCCTGCTTTTTCCCCACATCACTTGATTCCTTCAACCATAAGAACTAAATCTAATTCTCTCTTGAAATCTCGTTTGAAAGTCACAATCGCATCTGCTTCCACACCTGAAAATATTATCCATTGGGTCCGTCTTAAATGTCCCACCTCTCACCTGAAGCCACTCTTCTCTAGTTGTCAGATCATGTGCCTAGGTATCAATACTGTGAGCGTTCAGTTTAGCCAGGCCCTTCCAGATACTGTAAACCTCAATAAAGTCACCCCTCTTGTGCGCCAAATGAAAAGGTCCAAGCCTATCTAAAGTACTATCTCCCTATAATAGAAGGCTGAAAATTCAGATAATGACTTGCTTCTTACAGATGGTCGACCAGAACTGCACATAGTCCCCTCGGTGTGGTTTCACCAATGACTTGTAGAGTTGAACCACGATATTCCATACTTTGTATTCAACGGCCTTCCCAGTGCCCTTTGCACCACACTGTCCAACTGACTCTCCAATTTCGGGGAACGTACTGTACATCCGGATTTCTCTGTTCTGCAACACTCTTCCAGGGCTCAAACCAGTCCTATCTTGGTGTAATATAATATCGTGCAGTACTTCAGTTTCAAAGTTGTGTTCACTGAGAGGGTTTGATATCTGGAATATGCAATGAGGAAAAAAAAGTGGTGAAATTGAGGTACATCTGCATGTAAGGTAGACGTTTAGGCGCATGAACAGGCACTTAATTTGGAAAAAGTTGGAAGGATAGACAATGTGGTGCAAATTCTTAGCTGATTAGAAGGGGACCGGGCACGAAGCGTCACCTATCCCTGTCCTACAGAGTTGCTGCCTGACCCGCTGAGTTACTCTAACACATTGTGTGTATCTTTGGTTTACACCGGCATCAGCAGTTCCCTCTTGTTACAAAGGGAGGATATGGATCGAATTAGGACCAACAGGATTCATGCACACAGACAAAGATGTTCATATCGACATGGTTGTCCGATGGCCCAATTTCACCACTGTACAATTCTCTGACACGTTTACTCCAGAAGCATGTCCATACCTCCCTGCTGTGGCAATCCCTAGATCCTGACTAACTCCTTTCTCGTCCTTTTCTTTGTAGTACTCTGCTTATAAACCTCAAATGGTGCATTTAGCAGGCAGGGAACACACCCTTACTATTAATGCAGTTGCTTAATTTAAAATATTTACAATCTTCGAAGTAAACTTTAATGGAAGAGCGACAAATCGAAAATGCTAATTAACTTCACGTATGCAATACATAGAGAACATAACTTTAATTTTGAATGCAGTAGGCTGTATGTCAGAGGTGTTACGAAAATGTGGTTCTTAGTGTGTCAACAAACTTTGACCAATAAACTAACAAAGCAAATTCCAATCAAACTCAAATCACTAATTCCATGTAGATCCAGTCACCCATATACCCATCCCAACCAGACCTTATGCTTCAGAGATATAGCGTGGAAACAGACCCTGCGGCCCACCGCGTCCCCGCCGACTAGTGAACCCCATATTAGACTATCCTGCACATCGGAGGAAACCCACATGGTCACAGGGAGCACATACAAACTCCGTACTGACAGCACGCACAGTCAGGATCGAACATAGGTCTCTGGCGCTATAAGGCAGCAACTCTGTTGCCCACTGTGCCGCCCCAAACTCTTCTCCAAACCTCTGAAGATGGGGTTCAGTGACAGATCCCCCTCTGTCACTGGATCATTCACCTTCTGACCCATGGACCACAAGCAGCGAAGATAAGCGACAAAACACCCTCCACAATAATTGTCAACACAGGTGCCCCGCAAGGATGTATAGGCAGTCCCCTACTATTCTCCCTCTAGTTTGCGGTTGTGCGGGCGAACTCTGCTCTAGATCATCTACCAGTTTGTAGATGACACCATTGCAGTGGGACGATCTCAAACAATGACTAGATGGTGCACAGGAAGGAGAAAGAGAGCGTAGTAAAATGGTGTGAAGGTGACACCTCCCCCTCTTCAATGTCAGCAAGACAAATGAGCTAGTCCTGCACTTCAGGAAGCCTGGTGTTAAACACGTCATAGACGCTGAAGTGGAAGTGGTTGAGGGCTTCCGGTTCGTTAGACGAATATCGCCTGGACCAACCACGCTGAAGCTACAGTCAAAAAAGCAAATCGTTTACTTCCTCGGGAGATGAAGAGAGTTCAGCATGGCCCCAATAACATTCCACAGGGTGGTGGGGGCCTGGATGGTTCTGCTTGGCGTAAAGCTGGAGACAAATTCAATAATGGCATTCAGGAGGCGTTTGGATAGGCAGGTGGACATGCAGGGAATGGAGGGGTATGGATTAAGTGCAGTCTGGTTAGAGTTGCAAAATATCAATTGACGGCGATCCACAGCCTTCTGTGGCAACGAATTCCACAGATTCATCACCCTCTGATTAAAGTAATTCCTCCTCATCCATGTTCTGGTGGTACGTGCTTTTATACTGAGACGCTGGCATCTAGTCCTAGACTCTCCAACTAGTGGAAACATCCTCTGCACGTCCACTCTATTCAGGTCTTTCACTATTCGGTCATGTTCAATGAGGTCCCCTCTCATCCTTCTACCTTCCCGTTTCCTAATTACCCGCTGTTTTCACATTGTTGAACGATCCGCCCACAAACTATGGTTTAGTCCCGATCTTACAAGCGAGCTGAAGGTGGATATATTCTCTGGAATTGTAATCCTATAATGCTCTAAATCTATATTCTGCCCTCTGGTATATTTCTTTCGACACTACCTATTGTATCTGTGCATAACTTGATTTCATAACTCTTCATAACAAGAGGAGTTGAGTATAGGAGCAAATAGGTCCTTCTGCAGTTGTACAGGGCCCTATTGAGACCGCACCTGGGGTACTGAGTGCAGTTTTGGTCTCCAAATTTGAGGAAGGATATTCTTGCTATTGAGGGCGTGCAGCGTAGGTTTACTAGATTAATTCCGGGAATGCCGGGACTATCATATGTTGAAAGACTGGAGCGACTAGGCTTGTATACACTGGAATTTAGACGGATGAGAGGAGATCTTATCGAAACGTATAAGATTATTAAGGGGTTGGACATGTTAGAGGCAGGAAACATGTTCCCAATGTTGGGGGATTCCAGAACAAGTGGCCACAGTTTAAGAATAAGGGGTAGGCCATTTAGAACTGAGATGAGGAAGAACTTTTTCAGTCAGATAGCTGTGAATCTGTGGAATTCTCTGCCTCAGAAGGCAGTGGAGGCCAATTCTCTGAATGCATTCAAGAGAGAGCTGGATAGAGCTCTTAAGGATAGCGGAGTCAGGGGGTATGGGGAGAAGGCAGGAACGGGGTACTGATTGAGAATGATCAGCCATAATCACATTGAATGGCGGTGCTGGTTCGAAGGGCCGAATGGCCTCCTCCTGCACCTATTGTCTATTGTCTATTGTCTATTTCAGTGTATGGCTTGATTTCACTCATTTACACTGTAGTATGATTTAGTTTGACTGGATAGCACACAAGCAAAAGGCTTATCACAGTATCTCGGTAGACATTACAATAAAACCAACATCAACATCTCCAGGGCCAGTCTTCTCATTGTTTCTCTACCCCAGTCCGCCAGCCAACCGCCACCACGTTTCAGCTCATCCAATACCCCGTCCCTACTGTCCACCATCACACACTACCCCCATACTGTTCACTAGTCACTGCTACTTTACCCCCACTGCCCCATTAACCAATCACTCCTGTAATGTCACAAAGGCCTGGAGTAACCCGGCGGCTCAGGCAGCATCTCTGGACGACGTGGATAGCTGACATTTCGGGTCGGAAACCTTCATTATTGTGAATCGTCGCCTATCCATTCAATGGGGCGGCACGGTGGCGCAACGGTAGAGTTGCTGCCTTACAGCAAATGCAGCGCCGGAGACTCAGTTTCGATCCTGACTACGGGCGCCGTCTGTACGGAGTTTGTACGTTCTCCCCGTGACCTGCGTGGGTTTTCTCCGAGATCATCGGTTTCCTCCCACACCCCAAAGACGTACAGGTATGTAGGTTAATTGGCTGGGCAAATTTAAAAATTGTCCCTCGTGGGTGTAGGATAGTGTTAGTTGCGGGTGTCGCTGGGCGGCGCGGACGCGGTGGGCCGAAGGGCCTTTTTCTGCGCCGTATCTCTAAATCTAAATCTACAAATCAATCCAAACCAATCATTCGTGTTTCAAACCCAATGTGCCATGAACCAATTATTCTTAGTTTAGTTTAGTTTAGTTTAGTTTAGTTTAGTTTAGTTTAGTTTAGTTTAGTTTAGTTTAGATTAGTTTAGATTAGTTTTGTTTTGTTTGAGATACAAGGTGGAATCAGGCCCTTCGCCCCACCGAGTCCACCCCGACTAGATATCCCCGCACTTTATCACTTTGCACGCACACTTGGGACAACTTTCAATCATACCAAAGCAATTAACCTGCAAACCTGTACGTCTTTGAAGTGTGGGTGGAAACCGGAGAAAACCCACGCAGGTCACAGGAGCACATACAAACTCCTTACAAACAGCACCCGTGGTCAGGATCGGACGTGGGTGTCTGGCGGTGGCTGTGAGGATTTGATTATTTTCGAAGGATTTGTTTGGCGAGGAGAAACGAAAGCAGTCAGAATTTGCTTTTTGGAGTTCTGTCGGAAAGCAGAGACTCTCTTTGTTGAAAGAGTTCTCTAATTAGGGAGGATTTGTTCGTGTTTCTGAAAATCGTAGGAGCGGCAGTGGCTGGCGGAAGGCCAAGTTGCACTTGAACTGGTGGGAGCTGAGTCTAGAGAGGTGTTTGTGGTCTGTAGCATCGGAAAGCTCCCTCCCACACCGACTTTGCCCGGTCCAGGTGTGCCGGGTAAGTACGGCAACAGTGCATTGGATTTTCGTTGAAGCCGGGAGGGCGACCGAGACCTGGGGAAGAAGCCTCCGGAAGCTCAATTTTCTACGACGGGAGAATTAGCACGGACTTTTCCCTATCTTATCAGGAGGAGACTGCTTCTGTTGCTTTGCCAGGAAAACCTTCACAAGACTTTAAACTGCTGCAAATGCGTGGAGGTGCAACAATAGCAGAAAGACTGCTTTGACTTATAAAATACTGAGACGTTTTGCTTTGTTCCACGCCCTAAAGATGGCGGCCCCTCAGAGTTATGCAGCTGCCATACGGTCGGCAGTCTCCGTGACTGAGGGCCATGAATCGTTGGGGCGTATACACGGGGTGAAAGTGACCTTGCAGGGCAACATTACCTTCAACCCTGTGCTAAACGCGCTGGGGGAGACTGTTGGCAAGAAGGCCATAATCGCAGGCACGGTGGTCAGTGGGAAGGCTGTTGTCATCCTAAAGACCGAGAAGTCGGTGGCTACCGCACTGGAAAGGGGGATCACGGTGGCTGGGATTTACATGGCGGTGGACCCATGGGGACGGCCCGTGCTGCCGGTTATGCTGTCCAACGTTCCCCTTATGTTCCGGACTCGCTCCTGCTCCCACATGTAACTAAGCTGGGGGAGGTGCGGTCTGGGCCCACCAAACTGTTGCATAGGTTGGATGATCCCGAGATGCAGCATGTATTAACGTTCAATCGTCGCGTGTACATACAGCTGGCACAGGGGATTGATATGGAGGGGAGTTTTGAGGTGGAATGGGAAGGATTCTGCTGTCGCGTGTTTTGGAACACGGGCCAAGCACGCTGCCATGCATGCAAAGAGGTGGGGCATTTCCGCAGGAATTGTCCCAAGTCCCGGGCTGCCAGCTCTACCAAGGTGGCCCAGGAAGGCAGTGCTGGCCCATCTGGGGCTGCTGGTTCTACCATGGTGGCCCGTGATGACTTTGTTCCCTTGCCCCCAACCCCCATTCCCCCACCACCCCATGCCCCGTACCTGTGGCGGGGGATGCCGGTGCAGTGTGGGGAGGTGGATGAGGGGCACTGGGAGAGTCAGCAGAGTAAGACAGCTAAAAATAAGAAGAACATTCAAGCGGGACGCCAGGCAGAAGGTCACCTCAATGAGGGTCCCCCGGCAGTAGATATTATCGAGCTCGCCTCTGAGCCTAACCCAGGGAAGCCTGAGGGTCTGAAGGCTGGAGAGGATGAGCAGGTAGATGGCGGGGCGAAGGAACAGGCTTCAGCAATGGAGCTGACTGTACCACCGCACCCTAGTGGTTATAAGAGGAGGAGGCGTGGGTCCTCTGGAGAACGGCCCGAAAGGTCAGGCGCGACCTGAAGGGAGGCGTTTCTCCCCTGTTGAGGCAGAGTACCCAGTGCACGTTTCCTGTGGGCAGGAGGATGCCTCTGTAGTGCAGGGACCAACTGAGAGTGGTGACACACTACCCCAGAGGGCTGTTCCCCCAGGGATTGCGTTCGCTGGCTTAGAGGGTGACCAGGGTAAGATTGTTGGGGGGGGACTTGAGTGTGTGGGTGGGTCCCCAGCCCATGCTCCCCGTTGAGGCTACGAGTCCTATTGAGGGGTGTGCTGCCCCACCGGCTGAGGGAGCAGGGGAAACTCCGGGAACATCGCCCCGTGAGGGCCAGAACGAGGTGATTCCCCTGGTGGTGGGGGGCGGGGACTCTCTGGATGACGGTGCTGTGGCGGGTGCCCTGGGTGCGAAGGAGGACAGGGTCGTTTCGGATCGTGTCCTTCGGTCGGACTCCAGACGGGCCCGCTCAATGCCCGACCGGAGACTTCCTCCGACTTCACTACCCCCAATCCGGTTACAGAGGGCGGTGGGGGTGTGCAGGAGCCTGGCCATTTATCAGGCAGCTTTCCACCGTTAGAGGCACCGGTACCTGCCCCCGTCGCTGATCTTGGGGGTGGGATGGTGACGGAGGAGGGACCGTGTGACGTGGCCGACCCGCCCACCTCACAGGGAGGGGTGAGCGAGGCGGCTGGGAGTCAGAACTATCCAGACTCGGGCTCAGCCATTGAGTGGGAGGAGGAGGGGGACGTGGAGTCCAGCGACAGTGAGTTGATGGACTGTCCCACCCGCAGCCCCGTGTCTCGGCTTGTTGATATCTGGGAACTCCGGAAGTTTCTTAGGGACAGCAGAGGGAAGAGGAATAAGGCAGATCTGTCTGTCGACCACTGGTCGGACCTGACGGTACCCTTGCAGTCCATTTATGCCATCCTTCAGGAGGAGGAGAACGAGGCAGGTGTATTGAAAAATGAGCGGCGCCAGCTCCAAGAGCTTTTTAAGTCCCTAAAGAAAGGGCAAAGGGCTCGGGGAGGCTCCATTCCGTCACGGGGGGCTGGTAAAAGTTCTCGTGCGCATTCAAAATGAAGCTCACTATAGCCAGCCTGAATATTAATGGGGGCAGGGGGGCTCTCCGTAGGTTTCACCATCTCTCGGTGCTGAGGGATGGGAGGTACGCGGTGAGCTTCCTGTAGGAAAGACAAACTGTGGCTAGTGACGAGCCCACCTGGCTCCTGGAGTGGGAAGAGGGGGTCTACATGAGCCATCTCACCTCCATTTCGAGTGGAGTGGCCTTCCCGTTCGCCCCATATTTCCAGCCGGAGATCGTCAAGGTGCAGGACATTATACCAGGACGGTTATTGTATCTGGCCGTGCGCCTGGATGGCGTGCCGTTACAATTTATTAATATGTACGCCCCCAAGAGCGGTGCTATGCAGACGCGGTTAACACAAGAAGTGACCGCGCTGTTGAACACCATCGATCAGGGGGAGTGTGTTTTCGTGGGGGGTGATTTTAATTGTACCCTTGAGGCGAGAGATCGCTCTGGCGTTCAGCCGGATCCGGCAGCGGTAAAGACATTAAGGGAGTTGGTGGATTCTTTTGAGCTAGTAGATGCTTGGAGGAATTTCCATCCCAACTCCGGCGCCTTCTCGTACAGGTTTAAGGGGGGTGGTTCCCGTATTAACCGTGTATATGTGTCTAAGGCCTATGTGTCCTGTGTCTCGGCAGCCTCCATGCGGTTGGAGCCGTGCTCGGACCATTGCCTGGTGCGAGTGGACTTTATCCCGACTCGCACACGGGCAGGGTCCGCGTACTGGCACTTCAACAACCGGCTGCTGGAGGAGCGCCGGTTCCGGGACTCATTCAAGCAGTTCTGGGCGGAGTGGAGGGAAAGGCAGGGGCGTTTCCCTTCCCTAAGGATGTGGTGGGATGTAGGGAAGGCTTACGTCCGTCTGTTTTGCCAGGACTACACGAGGGGGTCGACCAAGGGGCGGGACTCCGAGATCAGACGGCTTGAGAGAGAGTTGCTCGACTCGGAGTCTCACCTTGTCAGACGGAGGGGGACTCGTGTGAGTGGGAGGGGTACCAGGAGAAGAAAGGGGCACTGAGGGACTTGCAGCTGAGGAGGTCCCGGGGCGCGTATGTGAGGTCGCGTCCAGATGTTGCACGATCTGGTCTGCGCCTCCCCACTTTTCCTCTCCCTGGAGAAGTGCCGAGGTGTACGCAGGCAGTTTGTCGAGTTGCTTGCGGACGATGGCTCCTCCGTCACAGATCCGGAGAGGATCGGAGCCTCAGTTTGGTCGATCTATGACACTGTTCTCCGAGGGGACATCTAGTGGGGAGGCACAAGGGGTGCTGTGGGAAGGCTTACCCGTAGTGTGCAAAGAGGTGGCTGAGCGCCTCGATGATCCCCTAATTCTGGAGGAGTTGACTGGTGCCCTGCACCAGCTCAGGAGGGGCAAGTCTCCGGGGCTGGATGGGCTAAGTGTGGAGTTTCTTCGAGCCTTCTGGGGTGTCCTGGGGGGCGACTATGTGAAGGTGTTGGGGGAGAGGCTGGCGACCGGGGAGATGCCCTTCTCGTGGCGCAGGGCAGTCGTCGTCCTGCTGCCCAAGAAGGGCGATCTCTGCCTCTTGAAGAACTGGAGCCCTGTCTCTCTTCTCAGTGCGGATTACAAAGTCTTTGCACGGGCATTGGTCAATCGCCTGGGGCCCGTGCTGTCCCATGTGATCTACCCTGACCAGTCCTACACAGTCCCGGGCCGGTCCATCCAGGACAATATCCATCTGGTCCGGGACCTGATCCATCTGTGCCAGAGGGCTGGTCAGTCAGTTGCCTTTCTCTACCTTGACCAGGAGAAGTCGTTTGACCGGGTGGGACACGACTACCTTCTTGGGACTCTGCGGGCGTTTGGATTTGGACCGCATTTCGTGGCCCGGGTCCGGCGCCTATACGCTGCTACAGACTGCCTGGTCAAGATCAATGGCTCTTTGTTGGCTCCCATTCACTTTGGGAGGGGAGTTCGTCAGCGATGCCCCATGTCCGGCCAGCTTTATTCCCTCTGTGTGGAGCCATTCCTGTGCCTCCTATGGAGGCGGCTGGCACGTTTGGCTTTGCTGGGGCCGGGGGTGGAGGTGGTTCTCTCGGCCTACGCCGACGACGTGCCTCTGTTGCTCACCGACCCCGTTGACCTGCACAGGACGCGTGAGTGCCAGCGGGTGTTCTCCGCCGCATCCTCCGCCAGGATCAACTGGGGGAAGTGTGCTGGGCTCTTGGTGGGTCGGTGGCAGGTGGACTCCCTGCCAGAGGAGTTGGCAGTTTTTGCGTGGAGCACCACGCACCTCCTCTATCTGGGGATCTACCTGAGTCCCACTGTTCCAGTATCTGAAGGGGCTGCTCCTCAAATTCTGTCTCCATTTTAGCCCTACGCTTTTAATTTTTGGGCACCCGGTACAGAGGGGGGAGGGTCAGGAGGGAGGAGGGGGTCTCCCTGTCGGTCTGCTCCAGGGCCTGGCCAAGATGGCCATCCGCGGGTCCAGGCAGCGGGCAGTCGATGGCCTCACAGAGGTCGGCTGCCTACCCCTGTTCCGGGGTTACGTCCGTGCCCGCGTGTCCCTGGAGAGTGTCCCTGGAGAGGGAACACGCGGTGTCCACGGGGAGTATGGAGACCTTCCGTGAACGCTGGTGGCCGCGGGGGGTCGAATGTATTGTTGACAGAGATGGCGGGATTTTAATGTGATAATTGTTTATTTTGTAAACTGCCGATACAGGCGGCTTTTATTTGATCACATTTTGCTTAGTATGTTTGTATGTTTTTCTTTGGAATAAAACCTTTATATTATAAAAAAAAAAAAAAAAAAGGAGTCAGGATTGAACCCGGGACTCAGCGCTGCAAGGCGGCATCTCTTCAACTGCGCCACCGTGCTACATCTGTCGAGTTTGCAATACATGGTTCACGTACATCATGTACGTACAGATGGAAGAGCAGCTTCTTACCCGCTCAGACGTTTTGAGAAACCCCTCAAAGATAAGAATGTATTCCTGACCCTCCGGTCTACCAGAGGGCCCTTGTCCTTTGCCCTTTCTCTGTAAGACTATATTCTGCACGGTTGGGCTCAATGGAATAATTTATATGGAAACAAACTTTTGTTCCACCGTATCTGTGTCAAGATGACGATAATAAACCAGCCTTGCTGTAGGTAAGGCAATCCTCCCAACTGTCAACACAACGACAAATATACGTCTCCCCTCCATCCAAGGACCCAAACAGTCTTTCTAGGTTAGACAGATGCTCATCTGCACGTCCTCCAACCTCATCTATTGCATCCGCTGCTCTAGATGTCAACTTATTTACATCGGTGAAACCAAACGCAGACTCGGCGATTGTTTCGCTCAAAACCTTCGCTCAGTCCGACTTAACGAACCTGATCTCCCGGAGGCTGAGCACTTCAACTCCACATCCCACTCCCAGTCTGACCTTTCTGTCATGGGCCTCCTCCAGTGCCATAGTGAGGCCCACCGGAAATTGGAGGAACAGCACCTCATATTTCGCTTGGGCAGCTTGCAGTCCAGCGGTATGAACATCGACTTCTCCAAGTTTAGATAGTTCCTCTGTCCCTCTCTTCCCCTCCCCCTTCCCAGTTCTCCCTCTATGTTCCTGTCTCCTCCCATATCCTTCATTTGTCCCGCCCCCTGACATCTGTCTGAAGAAGGGTCTCGACCCGATACGTCACCCATTCCTTCTCTCCTGAGATGCTGCCTGACCCGCCGAGTTACTCCAGCATTTTGTGAATAAATACCTTCGATTTGTACCAGCATCTGCAGTTATTTTCTTACATCCCCTCCTAAGTCATTTTTTTGCATATTTATGTCCACCTCAAATTTAGTTGTCAAACGCTGACATTGACAATAACGTCTCCCCTCTGGAGAATTCCGTTCAAATCTCCATCCGAATCTCTTCGGAGATTGAACTGACGGCTGTGAATGGAGATGCCAGAAATGGTTTTGTGGTGCAATTGCCGAGCCTTGTTTTGATTGGTCTTGTTGTGTCCGCAGCAAGCGTGGAGACTGATCCATCGCAGGAAGCTGAGCAGACCCGTGTTCCGACCGCATTGTCATCGGCCTCGCAATGAAACCGTTCGCCGGTCCCACCTGCTTGTGCGGCCTGGCAGATTTTTCCGACCTTTGGTTGTGAATCGTATTAACGCACCGACTCGCTTTTAATTTGTTAATGTCACACGGCCGTTTAATAATTTCTCGAGTGTACCCAGTCAGTTTCAAAGGAGCACTGGAATGTGTCCCCCCGCGGGTTTAATGGGAGTGAGGGACCTGGGGTGTGGGACCCCGCCTGCATTTGTTCCAAAACGCCGCAGCGAGACCCCTAACGGGTAACCGTAAAAGGGACCACATCACCCCGATTCTGGCCTCTCTCCACTGGCTCCCAATACCGTACAGAACCAACTTCAAGCTCCTTCTATTCACCTACAAATCACTAAACGGGCTCCCCCGCCCACCCCCAATATCAAAAATCTTCTAACCCACAACTCTATCTCCAGGTCCCTCAGGTCGGCCGACTTGGGGCTACTGACTATCCCGCGGTCTAGGCTTAAGCTCAGGGATGACCGCGCTTTTGCGGTTGCAGCTCCTAGACTGTGAAACAGCATCCCTCTCCCCATCAGAACTGCCCCCTCCTTCGACTCCTTTAAGTCCAGGCTCAAAGCCTATTTCTACTCCCCATCGTTCGAGGCCCTCTGAGGGGGCGCTGTGAACTGTTTATGTATGTGCTGTTATGTTTGTGTGCCATTGTATGTTCGTTTTTAGTACCTGAACTAATCTACAGCACTTTGGTCAACGTGGTTTTTTCTAAATGTGCTGTACAAATAAAATTGACTTGACTTGACTTGACTTGTGGTCCGGCGTGTTTATGGGGAGGGCGGGAATAGAAGCTCAGTTTGGCAAGTCGGTGCCTGCTTCTCGAGTCATAGAACTTGCAAACAGGCCCTTCTGCCCAACTCGTTGATGTGACTCAAGATGCCCCATCTAAGCTAGACTCAAGTGCCCCAGTTTGACCCATGTCCCATCTAAATACTTTTTTATTCATAGACAGATAGATGTCTCAACCTTCACTTTCCTAGTCCGCTGTGTTACCGAGGAGGTGCAGTGACAATATACAGCCTCATTGAGTTTAAAGGGAGTGTGGGAACCCGTACCCTGGTTGATATAAGGGAAGACACAAAGCCAGACGCCCATTATCAATCGTTTCTAAAAAAGACACGAAGTACTGGTGAAATTGAGTTACACCAGCATGTACGACAGACGTTTAGGCGCATGAACAGGCACTTAATTAGGAAAAGGTTGGAAGGATAGACAAAGTGCTGCAAATTCTCAGCTGGTTAGAAGGGGACCGGACACGAAGCCTCACCTATCCATGTCCTACAGAGTCGCTGCCTGACCCGCTGAGTTACTCTAGCACGTTGTGTCCATCTTTGGTTTACACCGGCACCAGCAGTTCCCTCTTGTTACAAGAGAAGGACATGGATCTAATTAGGACCAACAGGTTTCATGCACACAGACAAAGATGTTCATATCGACATGAACATATCCGATGGCCCAATTTCTCCACTGTACACTGGACTCCAGAAGCATGTCTAAACCTCCCTGCTGTGGCAATCCCTAGATCCTGACTAACTTCTTTCTCGTCCTTTTCTTTGTAGTACCCTGCTTATAAACCTCAAATGGTGCATTTAACACGCAGGGAACACACCCTTACTATTAATACAGTTTGCTTACTTTAAAATATTTGCAACCTTCGAAGGAAATTTTAATGGACGAGCGACAAATCGAAAATGCTAATTAAGTTCACTTATGCAATATATAGAGAACGTAACTTTCATTTTGAATGCAGTTTGCTTATTTTCGGAAATGCACAAATCTTTCAATGGGCGGTACGGTAGCGCAGCGGTAGAGTTGCTGCTTTACAGCGAATGCAGCGCCGGAGACTCAGGTTCGATCCTGACTACGGGTGCTGCACTGTAAGGAGTTTGTACGTTCTCCCCGTGACCTGCGTGGGTTTTCTCCGAGATCTTCGGTTTCCTCCCACACTCCAAAGACGTACAGGTATGTAGGTTAATTGGCTGGGTAAATGTTAATTTTTTTTTGTCCCTAGTGGGTGTAGGATAGTGTTAATGTGTGGGGATCACTGGGCGGCACGGACTTGGAGGGCCGAAAAGGCCTGTTTCCGGCTGTATATATATGATATGATATGATATGATATTTGAATGGAAGAGCAACATAGAACAACGTCTAAAATGGTTATTAAATTCAGCAAAACGATAATTATTTGTTTTGCTTTAATTTGAGGTTTTATTTTAATTCAATGTCGTTCTGAATTGCTTGTAACATTTCCATATGACCATTCGGCCCTTTGGGTCCATGGCCACACCGAGCGTTTGACCAGTTCTATTTTTTTGTTACCTGTTATCTTACACAAATCTCTGTCCATCCCCGCCATACTCCAGCCAATCACTGTAGCGCTTGATCTTAGTTTAGAGCAAAGATAATAGAGCAGAGCAAGATGGACCATTCGACCCTAGAAACCGTAGTATGTCATGGCGCCATTTTAGTAGGCAGAAACTTGCAGAAACATATATAAAAAAAACAAAAATCTGTGAATTGAAGATGAGATATATTCTGTATTGTTATGGTGTCATCATACATACTGTTTCCCCTAAACACTGATTACACTGCGAGAGGCATAGCCAACGGCGGGGATTGCATACTAAAATGTCGGACGTTACGCTCATTTGCGTACTATACTTCAGTATTGGCGATTTCGACTGAATGGTTCATCTTGCTCCTCTAGTATCTTTGGTTTAGGGATACAGCATGTGAACTCCTTAGGCTCACAGAACCCACGTCCACCATCGATCACCCGTTTCCACTCGTCTTTTGCCCGATTGACCGACAGACCCGCACGGTTTTGGGATGTGGGAACAAACCGGGGCACCCGGGGAAAATCCTCCCGGTTACAGGGAGAACAGCACGGGATGAGCTCAGTTCGACATGTGGGTGCCTGCTTTTAGAGTCATAGAACATGCAAACAGGCCTTTGGGCCCCACTCGTTGACGTTGCCCATGATGCCCCACATAAATTGGACCCATTTGCCTGCGTTTGACCCATATCCTTCGCAATCTTTTCTGCCCATTGGCCCATAAATCTCTCAACCTTTCATCTACTAGTCCTTTGTATTTCCCAGGCTGAGCAGGAACTATTGGAATACAGAACTTTAGCGTTTAAAGGGAGTGTGGGCCCGTGTCCGGGTTAAAATAAAGGAACACCGCTGTTTGTGAGAGGTGTTACGGAAATGTGGGTCTGAGTGTGACAACAAACTTTGACTTATAAACAAACAAAGCAAACTAAAATCACCCTCAAATCACTAATCCCATGTAGATCCAGGCACCCATGTACCCATCCCAACCAGACCTTATGCTTTAGAGACCTAGCGTGGAAACAGAAACTGCGGCCCACCGCGTCCCCGCCGACCAGTGCACCCCGTATTAGACTATCCTGCACATCGGAGGAAACCCACGTGGTCACTGGGGGAACATACAAACTCCGTACTGACAGCACGCACAGTCAGGATCGAACATGGGTCTCTGACGCTGTCAGACAACAACTCCTCTGTTGCGCCACTGTGCCGCCCCAAACTCTACTTCAAACTTCTGAAGATTGGATCCAGTGCCAGTTCCCCCTCTGTCACTGGATCATTCAATTTCTGACCCATGGACCACAAACAGCGAAGATAGGCGACAAAACATCTTCCTCAATAATTTTCAACACAGGTGCCCCGCAAGGATGTATAGGCAGTCCCCCACTATTCTCCCTTTCGTCGCGGTTGGTTACAGCCAAAAAGCAAATCTTTTACTTCCTCGGGAGATGACGAAAGTTCAGCATGGCCCCAATAACAACCCACAGGTTGGCGTAATGCTGGACGCAGATGCAATAAACAGCATCCAGGATGTAGTTTTAGAGTATTATAGGATTACAATTCCAGAGAATATATCCACATTCCGCTCGGTTGTAAGATCGGGACTAATCCCCAGTTTGTGAGAGGATCGTTCAGTAATCTGAAAACAGCGGTAAAATAGGGAACGGGAAGTTTAGAAGGATGAGGGAGGACCTCATTGAACCTGACCAAATAGTGAAAGACCTGAATAGGGTGGACGTGGCAGAGGATGTTTCCTCTAGTGGGAGAGTCTAGGACTAGATGCCAGCGTCTCAGAATAAAAGCACGCACCACTAGAACATGGATGAGGAGGAATTACTTTAATCAGTGGGTGATGAATCTGTGGAATTCGTTGCCACAGAAGTCGGTGGATCGTCGTCAATTGATATTTTCCAACTCTAACCAGCCTGCACCTAAACCAGATCCCTCCATTCCCTGCATGTCCACCTACCTATCCAAACGCCTCTGCATTGTGCAGGCTGGTTAGCGTGAACAGTCACTTCTTGAAGTTGGCGTGTTAGATGAGGGAGAAATGGGAAGGAGTAAAGACCTGAGCGACTTTGACAAGGGCCAAATTGTTATGGCCAGACGACTGGGTCAGAGCCTCTCTGAAACGGCAAGGCTTGTGGGGTGTTCCCGGTCAGCAGTGGTGAGTACCTACCGACAGTGGTCCGAGGAGGGACAAACCACAAACAGGCGACAGACAGGGTTTTGGGCGCCCAAGGCTCATCGATGCACGAGGGCAACGAAGGCTATCCCGTCTGGTCCGAACCGACAGAAGGTCGACTCTGGCACAAGTCACAGAAAATGTTAATGGTGGTCACGGGAGGAATGTGTCACAATACACAGTGCATCGCACCCTGCTGCGTATGGGGCTGCACACGGAGGACCAACAGCATATTAGGCAGGTGGTCATAATGTTTCGGCTCATCGGGTCATAATGTTTTGGCTGATCGGTGTATATATCTGAATCTGCGAATGTTCGACACCGGGAGGACAGGGAGTAGGATCCTGGAGTTAGTCATAACCGTGGTGAGTGGAGGAACAAACCTGAAGGGTGGAATTGGATGCTCCTGTTCTATTTTCTCTACTTAGTTTAGTTTAGTTTAGTTTAGTTTAGTTTAGTTTAGTTTAGTTTAGTTTAGTTTAGTTTAGTTTAGTTTAGTTTAGTTTAGTTTAGTTTTAGTTTAGTTTAGTTTAAATTAACTGCATTTAAGAAGCACAAAACCTTCCAAGTCAAAGCAGCCAACTTCGAATATAGTTTAGAGATACAGCGTCCAGGCCACTCGTACACTAGTTCTACGTCGTTCACTCACTAGAAAATGGTCTAAAGAGTAGAGCCGCCCCGATGAGTCACTGACCAATATGCCAATTACTGGGATACAACCATCTGCTACCCGTCAATCCAAGTTTTGCCCAATCGTAAACCGTGGATGAACCGCGAGGTACACAATTCACAGATTAAGGCTTCACACACGTCCAATGACCCCGAGTGGTTGAGTACGCCCCGCTATGATCACCACAAAGCCACCAAGGATGACAAGAGATAATCCCGAGACAAACCTAAGTTCTAGTGTAATCATTCTGACACACGGAGAATGTGGCAAGGTCTGAATAAGATAACTGGCTGCAACTCCATTGGTGATATTGCGACACTACCCGATGAACTGAATGTTTTCTATGTTCGTTTCGTGCAGTCGGCCAACAGGGCGGTGTCACCAGGACTTCAGACTCCAATGTGCCTCTCTCTACCCAGGGTGACTGTAGCACAGGTTAGATCGGCCTTCCTGATGGTAAACCCACGGAAAACAACTAGCCCAGACGGAGTTCTTTGCAGGGTCCTGTGTAGCTGGGCGGACCAGCAGCAGGGGAATTCGGAGCATTCGCGGACAAATTTAATCTCTCCCTACTCGTTAGGAGCTACCCAGCTGCTTCAAGTAGATCACCATCATCTCAGCACCGAAGAAAAACAAGACCTCAAAAACAAAAGAGAGTTAGATAGAGCTCTTGGGACGAGTGCAGTCAATGGATATGTATAGGGAGTATGCAAGCACGGGTTACTGATTGTGGATGATCAACCATGATCACAATGAATGGCAGTGCTGGCTCTAAGGGCCAAATGACCTCCTCCTGCATCTATTTCCCATGGCTGTGTCGATGTCTAAACGACTACAGTCCAATGGCCTTGACATCCACCGTCATTAAATGTTTTGAGAGGATAGTTTTGGAACGCATTAAGTCCAGTCGACCCAGTGGCCTTGAACCACTGCAGTTCGCCAACCACCACAAACGGTCCACGGACGATGCCATCGCCCTAGCCTTACAATCCTGCCTACAACACCTGGATAAGGAGACACGTAGGTCAGACCTATTCAAAGACTGCAGGTCTGCCTTTAATACCATTATAGCTTTCCAAGCTTATCACCAAACTCGCGGGACTTGCGGTCAGCATTCATCTCTGCAAGTGGATCCTCGATTCCCTGACCAACAGACCCCAATCAGTGAGGAGAGGGGACAAATCATCCTCCACTATAATCCTCAACACGCGGGCTCCTCAAGGAAGCGTTCTCAGCCCCATTCTGTATTCCTTGTACGTCCACGACTGGGTAACCATGTGTGAATCTAATTCAATCTTCAAATTTGCAGGCGACACCACCTGTGTAGGCCCGGTATCAAATAATGATGAGACGGAGTGCAGTCGGGAGATTGAGAACCTCGTGTCCTGGTGTCCAGACAACAACCTTTCTCTCAATGTCAGCAAGACAAAGGAAATCGTGATCGACTTCAGGAAGCGAAGTGATACACAAACTCCAGTTTGTAATGATGGTACCGAAGGAGAGATTTTTGAAAACTTCAAATTCCTAGGAGTCAATATCCCCTACAACTTCTACTGGAACACCCACATTGAAGCAATGACCAAGACAGCCCACCAGTGCCTCTACTTCCTTAGAAGGCTCAGCGAATTGTGGACTCAGCCCAGACCATCACACAAACCAACCTCTCTTCTATTGACTACATTGATACCTGACGCTGCCTCGGCAAGGCCAGCAGCATAATCAAGGACGAGTCGCACCCTGGCCACTCCCTATTCTCCCCTCTCGCGTCAGGCTAAAGTCATAGATGTGTGAAAACGCACAGCTCCAGATTCAGGGACAATTTATTCCCAGCTGTTATCGGGCAACGGAATCATCCTATCACAACCAAAGAGCAGTCCTGAGGTACAATCTACCTCTTTGATGACTCTGGGGCTATCCTTGACCGGACTTCGCCTTGCACTAAACGTTTTCCCTATTCGTGTATCCATATTCTGTAAATGGATCGATTGTAATCATTTATTGTCTTCCTGCTGACTGTTTGGCATGCAACAAATGTTTTTCACTGTTGTTCGGTTCAATTGATAATGAACTAAAGTAAACTAAACTAAACTAAACGAAACTCGCATATCACTGACAGCCACTTGGAATAGCATCCACTTAGTCCCCCTTGTGTCCTGTCCGTCTCACATTGCCGTACTTTGGGAGGACTGGAACATTTTATGCATCCTTCAACCCCACCTTTATTGCAGTGCTTCCTTTAGTCAAGGTAGAGGATCCCTTGGAGGAAAGCTTGCTGCTGTGGCCTTCATTCCAAAAAATGACTTTGCCCCCTTGTCTGCCTCTTTCTTCCTTTGAGTGATGAATGTCAGTGTTGCAGTTTAGCGATGTTGCAAGATTCTGCAGCAAACGAAGAGAGCAAGTTCTGCATTTCAGTGTCAAGGAAAGGAAACCGCGAGAGAGCAACAACTGAGCTGTTGGTGGTGAAGTGACTGCGCATTTATCCTTGCAGATTTCAGCTGCCGCTCATACTGCAGCTTGACGGCGTGTGATTCATTCTTTAGATTCACTTCCCCACACAAACTGTAATGTTCAGAAAGAGTGTTCACAGCCTCACGGGGAATGGAAACAAACCGAGAAAACGACTGCCCGGGAGTGAGATACAGCCTGTATTGGCTGAATGGGATTGATGTGGGCTCGGTGCTTCTGGAATAATGAAATGCAGCAACATTGTGTAAAGTCCAATCTTCAACGTCAGCCGGCTTCCTTTATGCTGGGACTTGTACTTGTGCGTTCACGGGGATTGTTCTTGTGGGGGATTAAGTTGGGTCCATCCAGTTTGCCTGAACAATGAAAGTAAATCTGTCTCTTTAAAGACCTTTCTGTTCTTTCCCGTACTGTGATGAAAGCCTTCCTCTCCACCTTCAACGTGATCCCATCATCAGTCACCTCTTCCCATTCACACCTACTTCCGCTTTCCGTAGAGACCACACTCTCCGCAAATATTTGGTTCGTCCAACTCATGACAGGCTATATACCATAAAGCCCCACTTACAGTATTGAAAGTGCTGACCGATCACAGCAAGTGTACCATACGCCTTCTTCGCCATAGTATCTAACTGTCAACCCAAGGCCACTATGTCATTGTACCTCTGGATCTCTCCGTTTTGCAACACTCTCCAGATGATGATGTTTCCACTACTGGGACAGTCTAGGACCAGGCGCCATGGCCTCAGAAAAAAACAGGAGGTGCCTTTAGAAAGGATATGAGAAGGGATTTATTCAGTCAGAGGTTGACGAACCATTGCCACAGAAAGCTGTACAGGCCGTCGGTGGATATTTGTAAGACAGAGATTGATGATTTATCAGTACTGGTGTCAGGGTTATGGGGAAACAAGCAACAGGGTGAGGTTGAGACGGAAAAATAGATCAACAATTATTGAACGGCGTAAAATACTTGATGAGCCGAATGCCCTAATTCTGCTCCTGTCATTTATGAACTTACGAGCCTGTTGTTCACTGTATACTGTCCGTCTTGCTCTGGATCAACGTAAAAAAATAGTTGACTTTGTATTTCTTGTCAGGCTTTCGAAGTTGAACGAGATTTTCATTAATCTTCTCTGACAGGGATATTTCCAATTTTCCCTCCACATTTGTTCTTAAAGAACTCTCCTACGTTCTCTGTATTTCTCAGCGCCACTCGCATTACGATAGATGGATATTGTGTCAGTGCGGACATGTTGGGCAACAAGGCCTCATTCGGCACTGCATCACTCATAACGATAATCCTGGGAAACAAGAGACCACGAATCGTCAGCGAGACACAACGTGCTGGAGGAACTGCGGCCCAAGCAGCATCTATGGGGGGAAATGGACAAAGATCATGGACCTTACTTCAGACATCGTCAGGTAGCCACAAAGTGCTGGAGTAACTCAGCGGGACAGGCAGCATCCCTGGATAGAAGGAATGTGACGTTTGCGGTCGAGACCCTTCCTCAGATTCGACCCGAATCGTTACCCATTCCTTCTACCCAAAGATGCTTCAGCATTTTGTGACCATCTTCGGCTTGAACCAACACAATCTTTCCTCCTGAAATGACCTTGTCCACTTACTCCTCTCCGTGTGTCCTGTCCGTCTCACACTGCTTCGCTTTGGGAGGAAGTGAACGTGTTTGGATCCTTCACCCTTGATATTCATTGCAGAACTTCCAGACAGTCAAGGGAGGAGTCCCTTGGAGGCAAAGCTTGCTGCTGTGCCTTTCATTCCTAGAATGACTTTGCCCTCTGCTCAGCCACCTGCTTCCTTTCAGTAATGAATGTCAGTGTTCTTTTTTAGCGATGTTGGGACATTCTGCAGCAAATGATGAGACCAACTTCTGCATTTCAGTGTCAAGAAAAGACATCCGTGAGAGAGCAACAACTGAGCTGTTGGAGAATAAGTGACTGTGGTTTTGGCTTTGCTGAGATCTGCTGTCGCTCTCATTACAGCCTTACAGCTTGTGATTCATTCTTTAGATTCACTTCCTCATAAAAACAACCGGTAATGTCCAGGACAATTGTTCACAGCCCCAGGATAAATCGAAGCAAACCGAGATGACGGGTGACCGGGATTGTGATACAGCCTGTATTGGACTGAATGGGATTAATGTGGGATCAGTGTGAATGGTTGGCTGATGGCAGGTGATGAAACAGGGTTCAACCACAAATGGCTGCCCCAAACAAATTGTGTACAATAACATATCCCGTTGTCCCAATGGGAGGTGGAGCAGAGGGGTCACAGGTAGGATGGGATTGCAGGACTTCACGGGTAATTAAAGAAGCAAAACACACTCCATCCCCAAAGAGAGTCGTCCCAAAGAACATGCATCCTCCGCACATCATCCGTTAATGCAGACAAGACTGTTGCATGCAACGTCATGCACAGGTTGAGTTGCACCGTTTGACAAGATCTACACATCTGGAAGATTGAAATGTACCAACATTGTGCAAAGTACAATCTGCAACGGCAGCCGGCTTCCTTTGTGCTGGGACTTGTACTTGTGTGTTCATGTGGATTGTTCTTGATTGTTATGTTGGTCCAAACCCCGTTTGCCTGGCCTATGTCAGTAACTCTGTGTCCAAAATGCTGGAGGGAATCAACGGGTCAGCTGTATCTTTGGGGGAAACTAGACAAATGAAATATCGGGTCGGGCTCAACGTCAGAGGCCGTCTGTCAATTCCCCTTCAGAGATGCAGTTTGACCCGCTGAGCTCCTCCAGTAACTTGCGTTTTGCTCATGACAGAGTTCCGCTCGAACTGACGAATTATAAATAATCAGAACAGTTCGTCAACGTTTGACAGCAAGTGATGCAATACGGAGATCAAGTTCCGCATTTCAGTATCAGCCCAGAGCAGTGGGAGAGGTGGACATCACACTGAAGTGTTGGCGATGCGCTCTCTCCGGGTTTGTCTCTGCACAGTCCTGCTTTCCGTCTCAGTCCAGGGTTACAGTAGGTGTTTTATTGTTGAACTTCTTATCTCCTCTTTGTCTCTCATCTCTCCCGATGTAGCGGTTCCCACTCTGTCCGCACTCCGGCTGTTTGTACTTTGGCTCAGGTCTGTCTATGGGTGGGGTTGTGGTGGGGCGAGTGGGGAAGGTGGTGATATTGTCCATGCCAAAGTATCCTTCAGAAGGTGGTGGTGAGGCGCGCTCTTGGCCAACCGAGCCCGTGGTGAACGTGACCGGTTGACGGGGCAAATGGAGGAAAATGCGCATGGAGACCGCCCTTCATAAAACAGAGTGAGACTCTCGATAAGCAAGAGGGCGAAAGGTTACCGGGAGCAGGCGGGGATGTGGAGAGAGAATTAACAGCAGAGCAGCCGCGATGTTACAGACCGGTGGTGCGAGCTGGAGGGGCCGATTGGTTTCCAGCCCCGAACACTGAGGGCGGGAGGAGATCTAACGGAGGGATTTAACGTGGTGTACAGGGAGGTTGTTCCCATCGGTGGACGGAGAAGAGATGACGATAGAGATTGGAAGGGATTGGCCAAGGAACCAAGTGTGTTGCTCGGGGACATGAGTCCTCGCAGGTAGCGGCTCCACTGGGACGGAGGGGGCGGCTCCACTGGGACACAGGGGGCGAATGGGCCGAATTGCCGTCTCCACTGTGCAACCATTCTGTGACAGTGAAGGAATCCCCAGAACCATCTCCGTCTCCGCTGCTGCAAAATGGCAACACATTTCCCCCCCAGAAAGTAAATCAGCAACATTATAAAAATCAACTGACCCGGGGAATAGACCCGGATTACGCACCAATGAACAGTTGGTCACAACCCAGCATGTAAACC